>NW_027251113.1:32471-53394 GCF_044704955.1 Pristiophorus japonicus
CTCAGTCCCTCTCCCTCAGGGAGATATCTGTACACTGACTGGTGTCTCTCAGTCCTCTCTCCCTCAGGGAGATATCTGTACACTGACTGGTGTCTCTCAGTCCCCTCTCCCTCAGGGAGATATCTGTACACTGACTGGTGTCTCTCAGTCCTCTCTCCCTCAGGGAGATATCTGTACACTGACTGGTGTCTCTCAGTCCCCTCTCCCTCAGGGAGATATCTGTACACTGACTGGTGTCTCTCAGTCCCCTCTCCCTCAGGGAGATATCTGTACACTGACTGGTGTCTCTCAGTCCCCTCTCCCTCAGGGAGATATCTGTACACTGACTGGTGTCTCTCAGTCCCTCTCCCTCAGGGAGATATCTGTACACTGACTGGTGTCCCTCAGTCCCCTCTCCCTCAGGGAGATATCTGTACACTGACTGGTGTCTCTCAGTCCCTCTCCCTCAGGGAGATATCTGTACACTGACTGGTGTCTCTCAGTCCCTCTCCCTCAGGGAGATATCTGTACAGTGACTGGTGTCTCTCAGTCCCCTCTCTCTCAGGGAGATATCTGTACACTGACTGGTGTCTCTCAGTCCCTCTTCTTCAGGGAGATATCTGTACACTGACTGGTGTCTCTCAGTCCCCTCTCCCTCAGGGAGATATTTGTACACTGACTGGTGTCTCTCAGTCCCCTCTCCCTCAGGGAGATATCTGTACACTGACTGGTGTCTCTCAGTCCCCTCTCCCTCAGGGAGATATCTGTACACTGACTGGTGTCTCTCAGTCCCTTCTCCCTCAGGGTGATATCTGTACACTGACTGGTGTCTCTCAGTCCCCTCTCCCTCAGGGAGATACCTGTACACTGACTGGTGTCTCTCAGTCCCCTCTCCCTCAGGGAGATATCTGTTCACGGACTGGTGTCTCTCAGTCCCTCTCCCTCAGGGAGATATCTGTACACTGACTGGTGTCTCTCAGTCCCTCTCCCTCAGGGAGATATCTGTACACTGACTGGTGTCTCTCAGTCCCCTCTCCCTCAGGGAGATATCTGTACACTGACTGGTGTCTCTCAGTCCCCTCTCCCTCAGGGCGATATCTGTACACTGACTGGTGTCTCTCAGTCCCCTCTCCCTCAGGGAGATATCTGTACACTGACTGGTGTCTCTCAGTCCCCTCTCCCTCAGGGAGCTATCTCTACACTGACTGGTGTCTCTCAGTCCTCTCTCCCTCAGGGAGCTATCTCTACAATGATGGAATCAATTATTGAGGATGCATTTGGAAAGAGGTGACATGATAGGTCCAAGTCAGCATGGATTTGTGAAAGGGAAATCATGCTTGACAAATCTTCTGGAATTTTTTGAGGATGTTTCCAGTAGAGTGGACAAGGGAGAACCAGTTGATGTGGTATATTTGGACTTTCAGAAGGCTTTCGACAAGGTCCCACACAAGAGATTAATGTGCAAAGTTAAAGCACATGGGATTGGGGGTAGTGTGCTGACGTGGATTGAGAACTGGTTGTCAGACAGGAAGCAAAGAGTAGGAGTAAATGGGTACTTTTCGGAATGGCAGGCAGTGACTAGTGGGGTACCGCAAGGTTCTGTGCTGGGGCCCCAGCTGTTTACATTGTACATTAATGATTTAGATGAGGGGATTAAATGCAGTATCTCCAAATTTGCGGATGACACTAAGTTGGGTGGCAGTGTGAGCTGCGAGGAGGATGCTATGAGGCTGCAGAGTGACTTGGATAGGTTAGGTGAGTGGGCAAATGCATGGCAGATGAAGTATAATGTGGATAAATGTGAGGTTATCCACTTTGGTGGTAAAAACAGAGAGACAGACTATTATCTGAATGGTGACAGATTAGGAAAAGGGGAGGTGCAACGAGACCTGGGTGTCATGGTACATCAGTCATTGAAGGTTGGCCATGCAGGTACAGCAGGCGGTGAAGAAGGCAAATGGCATGTTGGCCTTCATAGCGAGGGGATTTGAGTACAGGGGCAGGGAGGTGTTGCTACAGTTGTACAGGGCCTTGGTGAGGCCACACCTGGAGTATTGTGTACAGTTTTGGTCTCCTAACCTGAGGAAGGACATTCTTGCTATTGAGGGAGTGCAGCGAAGGTTCACCAGACTGATTCCCGGGATGGCGGGACTGACCTATCAAGAAAGACTGGATCAACTGGGCTTGTATTCACTGGAGTTCAGAAGAATGAGAGGGGGACCTCATAGAAAGGTTTAAAATTCTGACGGGTTTAGACAGGTTAGATGCAGGAAGAATGTTCCCGATGTTGGGGAAGTCCAGAACCAGGGGGTCACACAGTCTAAGGATAAGGGGTAAGCCATTTAGGACCGAGATGAGGAGAAACTTCTTCACCCAGAGAGTGGTGAACCTGTGGAATTCTCTACCACAGAAAGTTGTTGGGGGCCAGTTTGTTGGATATATTCCAGAGGGAGTTAGATGTGGCCCTTACGGCTAAAGGGATCAAGGGGGTATGGAGAGAAAGCAGGAAAGGGGGTACTGAGGGGAATGATCAGCCGTGATCTTATTGAATGGTGGTGCAGGCTCGAAGGGCCGAATAGCCCAATCCTGCTCCTATTGTCTGTGTTTCTCTGTTTCTACACATGCCACGGAAGGGAGTGCAGCGAAGGTTCACCCGGCTGATTCCCGGGAGGGCGGGACCCTCGTACGAGGAGAGATTGGGTGGACTGGGCCCTGTATTCACTGGAGTGTCAAAGAACGAGAGGTGGGGCATCTGATCGAGAGGTATAACATTCTGACGGGGTGTTGGACAGACTGGATGCAGGGGGCGGGAGGGTGTTTCCCCGGGGTGGGAGGGGGAGGGTGGCTGGGAAGTCTTGAACAAGGGCTCACGCAGTCTCAGGATGCAGGGGGCAAGCCATTTAGGACCGAGATGAGGAGAAATGTCTTCACTCAGAGAGTGGTGGACCTGTGGAATTGTCGACCAATGAATAATATTTCAGAGGGCGATAGACAGATTTCTCGCTGCGAAAGACGTCAAGGGGTACGGATTGAAAGCGAGAATATGGTGTTGAGATGGAGGACCAGCCCACGGTCATATTGAATGGTAGTGCAGGCTCAAATGGCCGAATAGCCGACTCGTAGAAACATAGAAACACAGACAATAGGTGCAGGAGCAGGCCATTCGGCCCTTCGAGCCTGCACCACCATTCAATGAGTTCATGGCTGAACATGCAACTTCAGGACCCCCTTCCTGCTTTCTCGCCATACCCCTTGGTCCCCCGAGTAGTAAGGACTTCATCTAACTCCTTATTGAATATATTTAGTGAATAGCCCCCAACAACTCTCTGTGGTAGAGAATTCCACAGGTTCACCACTCTCTCTGGGTCAAGAATTCTCTCCTCATCTCGGTCCTAAATGGCTTATCCCCTTATCCTTAGACTGTGTGACCCCCCTGGTTCTGGACTTCCCCAACATCGGGAACATTCTTCCCGCATCTAACCTGTCCCCGTCCCGTCAGAATTTTAAACGTTTCTATGAGATCCCCCTCTCATCCTTCTGAACTCCAGTGAATACAGGCCCAGTTGATCCAGTCTTTCTTGATAGGTCAGTCCCGCCATCCCGGGAATCAGTCTGGTGAACCTTCGCTGCACTCCCTCAATAGCAAGAACGTCCTTCCTCAAGTTAGGAGACCAAAACTGTACACAATATTCCAGGTGTGGCCTCACCAAGGCCCTGTACAACTGTAGCAACACCTCCCTGCCCCTGTACTCAAATCCCCTCGCTATGAAGGCCCAACATACCATTTGCCTTCTTCACCGCCTGCTGTACCTGCATGGCCAACCTTCAATGACTGATGTACCATGACACCCAGGTCTCGTTGCACCTCCCCTTTTCCTAACCTGTCACCATTCAGGTAATAGTCTGTCTCTCTGTTTTTACCACCAAAGTGGATAACCTCACATTTATTCACATTATACTGACATCTGCCATGCATTTGCCCACTCCTGCTCCGAGTGATTAAGTGTCAATGTTGTTCTGCTCTGTGCAGACTGTGAGTGTGTGTGTGTGTGTGTGTGTGTGTCTCTCTCTGTGTGTCGGCTCGTGTGTGTGTCCAGCACGCAGCAGGTCCAGCATTCAGGTCAGACTTGCGACGGCATTGAAGATGCAGCCCGAAGCACATGCCCTGTCACCGGCGCGCAACACCTCGGATCTCCATTCCTGCAAACGCTTGAAGCGTTGCTTTGCACAGTGCACCGCTCGATGTTGGGGGAATAATTCTGGGCCTTCGCAGCGAGGGGCAGTTGAGTACAGGGAGCAGGGGAGGTGTTGCTACAGTTGTACAGGGTCTCGGTGAGACCACACCTGGAGTATCGTGGGGGCAGTTTTGGTCTCCTAACCTGAGGAAGGACATTCTTGCTATTGAGGGAGTGCAGCGAAGGTTCACCAGACTGATTCCCGGGATGGCGGGACTGACCTATCAAGAAAGACTGGATCAACTGGGCTTGTATTCACTGGAGTTCAGAAGAATGAGAGGGGGACCTCATAGAAACATTTAAAATTCTGACGGGACGGGGACAGGTTAGAATGTTCCCGATGTGGGGGAAGTCCAGAACCAGGGGGTCACACAGTCTAAGGATAAGGGGGTAAGCCATTTAGGACCGAGATGAGGAGAAACTTCTTCACCCAGAGAGTGGTGAACCTGTGGAATTCTCTACCGCAGAGAGTTGTTGGGGCCAATTCGTTGGATATATTCCAGAGGGAGTTAGATGTGGTCCTTACGGCCAAAGGGATCAAGGGGGTACGGAGAGAAAGCAGGAAAGGGGGTACTGAGGGGGAATGTTCAGCCGTGATCTTATTGAATGGTGGTGCAGGCTCGAAGGGCCAAATAGCCCACTCCTGCACCTATTGTCTGTGTTTCTATTTATCGGAGGGGGGATTAACCCTCTCGCCCACCTCCCTCCCCAGTTACAGACCCTGTTCCCCTATCGGAGGGGGAATTAACCCTCTCGCCCACCTCCCTCCCCAGTTACAGACCCTGTTCCCCTATCGGAGGGGGAATTAACCCTCTCGCTCAGCTCCCTCCCCAGTTACAGACCCTGTTCCCCTATCGGAGGGGGAATTAACCCTCTCGCCCACCTCCCT
This sequence comes from Pristiophorus japonicus, assembly GCF_044704955.1. NCBI lineage: Eukaryota > Metazoa > Chordata > Chondrichthyes > Pristiophoridae > Pristiophorus > Pristiophorus japonicus. The sequence goes on from NW_027251113.1 coordinate 37,575, forward strand.
CCCCAGTTACAGACCCTGTTCCCCTATCGGAGGGGGAATTAACCCTCTCGCTCAGCTCCCTCCCCAGTTACAGACCCTGTTCCCCTATCGGAGGGGGGAATTAACCCTCTCACCCACCTCCCTCCCCAGTTACAGACCCTGTTCCCCTATCGGAGGGGGAATTAACCCTCTCACCCACCTCCCTCCCCAGTTACAGACCCTGTTCCCCTATCGGAGGGGGAATTAACCCTCTCGCTCACCTCCCTCCCCAGTTATAGACCCTGTTCCCCTATCGGAGGGGGGAATTAACCCTCTCACCCACCTCCTCCCCAGTTACAGACCCTGTTCCCCTATCGGAGGGGGGAATTAACCCTCTCACCCACCTCCCTCCCCAGTTACAGACCCTGTTCCCCTATCGGAGGGGGGAATTAACCCTCTCGCCCACCTCCTCCCCAGTTACAGACCCTGTTCCCCTATCGGAGGGGGGAATTAACCCTCTCACCCACCTCCCTCCCCAGTTACAGACCCTGTTCCCCTATCGGAGGGGGGAATTAACCCTCTCGCCCACCTCCTCCCCAGTTACAGACCCTGTTCCCCTATCGGAGGGGGGAATTAACCCTCTCGCCCACCTCCCTCCCCAGTTACAGACCCTGTTCCCCTATCGGAGGGGGGAATTAACCCTCTCGCCCACCTCCCTCCCCAGTTACAGACCCTGTTCCCCTATCGGAGGGGGGAATTAACCCTCTCGCCCACCTCCCTCCCCAGTTACAGACCCTGTTCCCCTATCGGAGGGGGGAGATTAACCCTCTCGCCCACCTCCCTCCCCAGTTACAGACCCTGTTCCCCTATCGGAGGGGGAATTAACCCTCTCGCTCAGCTCCCTCCCCAGTTACAGACCCTGTTCCCCTATCGGAGGGGGGAATTAACCCTCTCGCCCACCTCCCTCCCCAGTTACAGACCCTGTTCCCCTATCAGAGGGGGGAATTAACCCTCTCGCTCAGCTCCCTCCCCAGTTACAGACCCTGTTCCCCTATCGGAGGGGGGGATTAACCCTCTCGCCCACCTCCCTCCCCAGTTACAGACCCTGTTCCCCTATCGGAATGGGGGGAATTAACCCTCTCGCTCAGCTCCTCCCCAGTTACAGACCCTGTTCCCCTATCGGAGGGGGGAATTAACCCTCTCACCCACCTCCCTCCCCAGTTACAGACCCTGTTCCCCTATCGGAGGGGGGAGATTAACCCTCTCGCCCACCTCCCCCCCAGTTACAGACCCTGTTCCCCTATCGGAGGGGGGGATTAACCCTCTCGCCCACCTCCCTCCCCAGTTACAGACCCTGTTCCCCTATCGGAGGGGGAATTAACCCTCTCACCCACCTCCCTCCCCAGTTACAGACCCTGTTCCCCTATCGGAGGGGGGGAGATTAACCCTCTCACCCACCTCCCTCCCCAGTTACAGACCCTGTTCCCCTATCGGAGGGGGAATTAACCCTCTCACCCACCTCCCTCCCCAGTTACAGACCCTGTTCCCCTATCGGAGGGGGGGAGATTAACCCTCTCACCCACCTCCCTCCCCAGTTACAGACCCTGTTCCCCTATCGGAGGGGGGGAGATTAACCCTCTCACCCACCTCCCTCCCCAGTTATAGACAACAGGCAGGATATAGTTACTCTGCCAACACTGAATCTGGTCTTGAGTCAGCCGATGGAGCATTGTTATGGTTTCCTGCTGTGCTGCGGTTGAAAGGCATCCTGTCGTTGGTTCACAGCTGGAGACAAAATATGTTCAACATAAAACCGGGACTTTGCAGAGAACGGTGTGAATTTAACTCGTCGAGCGCACGACTGGGTCACTGACAGGTGGGTGAGCCGCTCTCTCTCTCTCTCTCTTGGTCTCCCGGGTGGAAAAATTCCTTTTAAAACCGCGCTTTCCGATTTTTCCCTTCAACGATTTGAAATATCGAATTTCACTCTTTTCTCCCTCCCCCCCCCCCCCCGGTCCCCTCCCCCAACCCCCACCCCAATTATTCTTTCCCTCATTGTGCCCGCCCGCTGACCCCACTCCCCCCCGAAAACACCGGCCCCGGACGCCGAGCTATTCGCACCTGGGAGGCTTCGCGGCCGGGCTAATCCCGCCCCACCCCCCCGCTCCGTCTGTGCCCCGCACCTACCCCCCAGCTCTCTCGCCCGACACTAACCCCGCCCCCCGCCTCACCCAGCCCCCGCACCCACCCCCCAGCTCTCTCGCCCGACACCCCCTCCCCCCACGCACCCCCCGCGCCCGCCCCCGCCTGATCTTGCCCGCGACATTGGCGTGTCCCTCGTTTTTTTTTTTAACTGGTGAGGAATTTTTTTAATCGTCGGATATTCAGAGATATGTGAGTGTCCTTCCTGCAAGAAAGCCAGCAAGTGATCAGGAAGGGCCAATGGTCTCTTGGCCTTTATTGCAAAGGGGGATGGGGTATAAAAGCAGGGAAGTCTTGCTCCAGTTACACAGGGGTATTGGTGAGGCCACACCTGGAGTACTGCGTGCACAGTTCTGCTCTCCGTATTTACCAAAGGACGTACTTTGCTTTGGAGGCAGTTCAGAGAAGGTTCACTCGGTTGATTCCGGGGATGAGGGGGGTTGACTTATGAGGAAAGGTTGAGGAGGTTGGGGCCTCTACTCATTGGGGTTCAGAAGAAGGAGAGGTGATCTGATGGAAACGTATCAGATTATGAGGGGGGCTCGACAAGGTGGATGCAGAGAGGATGTTCCCACTGATGGGGGGAGACTAGAACTAGGGGGCATGGTCTTAGAATAAGGGGCCGCCCATTTAAAACTGAGATGAGGAGGAATTTCTTCTCTCGGAGGGTTGTAAATCTGTGGAACTCGCTGCCTCAGAGAGCTGTGGGAGCCGGGACATTGAATATATTTAAGGCAGAGATAGACAGCTCCTGAACCGATAAGGGGGCGGGCAGGGAAGTGGAGCTGTGTCCATGATCGGATCAGGCCATGGTGGTGTTAAGTGGCAGGGCAGGTTCGAGGGGCCGAATGGGCCTCCTCCTGTTCCTGTGTAACAGGCTCGAGGGACTGAATGGGCCTCCTCCTGTTCCTGTGTAACGTGCTCGAGGGGCTGAATGGCCTCCTCCTGTTCCTGTGTAACAGGCTCGAGGGGCTGAATGGGCCTCCTGTTCCCTGTGTAAAATGCTCGAGGGGCTGAATGGGCCTCCTCCTGTTTATGTGTAACAGACTCGAGGGGCTGAATGGGCCTCCTCCTGTTCATGTGTAACATGCTCGAGGGGCTGAATGGGCCTCCTCCTGTTCCCTGTGTAACAGGCTCGAGGGGCTGAATGGGCTTCCTCCTGTTCCCTGTGTAACAGGCTCGAGGGGCTGAATGGGCTTCCTCCTGTTCCCTGTGTAACAGGCTCGAGGGGCTGAATGGGCCTCCTCCTGTTTATGTGTAACATGCTCGAGGGGCTGAATGGGCCTCCTGTTCCTGTGTAACAGGCTCGAGGGGCTGAATGGGCCTCCTCCTGTTCCTGTGTAACAGGCTCGAGGGGCTGAATGGGCCTCCTCCTGTTCCTGTGTAACAGGCTCGAGGGGCTGAATGGGCCTCCTCCTGTTCCTGTGTAACAGGCTCGAGGGGCTGAATGGGCCTCCTCCTGTTCCTGTGTAACAGGCTCGAGGGGCTGAATGGGCCTCCTCCTGTTCCTGTGTAACAGGCTCGAGGGGCTGAATGGGCCTCCTGTTCCTGTGTAACAGGCTCGAGGGGCTGAATGGGCCTCCTCCTGTTCCTGTGTAACAGGCTCGAGGGGCTGAATGGGCCTCCTCCTGTTCCCTGTGTAACAGGCTCGAGGGGCCGAATGGGCCTACCCTCCTGTTCCCTGTGTAACAGGCTCGAGGGACTGAATGGGCCTCCTCCTGTTCCTGTGTAACAGACTCGAGGGGCTGAATGGGCCTCCTCCTGTTCCCTGTGTAACAGGCTCGAGGGGCTGAATGGGCCTCCTCCTGTTCCTGTGTAACAGGCTCGAGGGGCTGAATGGGCCTCCTCCTGTTCCTGTGTAACAGGCTCGAGGGGCTGAATGGGCCTCCTCCTGTTCCCTGTGTAACAGACTCGAGGGGCTGAATGGGCCTCCTCCTGTTCCTGTGTAACAGGCTCGAGGGGCTGAATGGGCCTCCTCCTGTTCCTGTGTAACAGGCTCGAGGGGCTGAATGGGCCTCCTCCTGTTCCTGTGTAACAGGCTCGAGGGGCCGAATGGGCTTCCTCCTGTTCCTGTGTAACAGGCTCGAGGGGCTGAATGGGCCTCCTCCTGTTCCTGTGTAACAGGCTCGAGGGGCTGAATGGGCCTCCTCCTGTTCCTGTGTAACAGGCTCGAGGGACTGAATGGGCCTCCTCCTGTTCCCTGTGTAACAGGCTCGAGGGACTGAATGGGCCTCCTCCTGTTCCTGTGTAACAGGCTCGAGGGGCTGAATGGGCCTCCTCCTGTTCCTGTGTAACAGGCTCGAGGGGCTGAATGGGCCTCCTCCTGTTCCCTGTGTAACAGGCTCGAGGGGCTGAATGGGCCTCCTCCTGTTCCCTGTGTAACAGACTCGAGGGACTGAATGGGCCTCCTCCTGTTCCTGTGTAACAGACTCGAGGGGCTGAATGGGCCTCCTGTTCCTGTGTAACAGACTCGAGGGGCTGAATGGACCTCCTCCTGTTCCCTGTGTAACAGGCTCGAGGGGCTGAATGGGCCTCCTCCTGTTCTTGTGTAACAGGCTCGAGGGGCCGAATGGGCTCCTCCTGTGTAACAGACTCGAGGGGCTGAATGGGCCTCCTCCTGTTCCTGTGTAACAGGCTCGAGGGGCTGAATGGGCCTCCTCCTGTTCCCTGTGTAACAGGCTCGAGGGGCCGAATGGGCCTACCCTCCTGTTCCCTGTGTAACAGGCTCGAGGGACTGAATGGGCCTCCTCCTGTTCCTGTGTAACAGACTCGAGGGGCTGAATGGGCCTCCTCCTGTTCCCTGTGTAACAGGCTCGAGGGGCTGAATGGGCCTCCTCCTGTTCCTGTGTAACAGGCTCGAGGGACTGAATGGGCCTCCTCCTGTTCCCTGTGTAACAGACTCGAGGGGCTGAATGGGCCTCCTCCTGTTCCTGTGTAACAGGCTCGAGGGGCTGAATGGGCCTCCTCCTGTTCCTGTGTAACAGACTCGAGGGGCCGAATGGGCCTCCTCCTGTTCCTGTGTAACAGGCTCGAGGGGCCGAATGGGCCTACCCTCCTGTTCCCTGTGTAACAGGCTCGAGGGGCTGAATGGGCCTACCCTCCTGTTCCCTGTGTAACAGGCTCGAGGGGCTGAATGGGCCTACCCTCCTGTTCCCTGTGTAACAGACTCGAGGGGCTGAATGGGCCTACCCTCCTGTTCCCTGTGTAACAGGCCCGAGGGGCCGAATGAAGAGATCAAGGTCACAACAGTTTGAGCATTGCGAGATTGTCCTGTGGATTTATTCTTGAACGTAACAATTGGCGACGAGGTGACGGATCGGGAACTTGCACTTTGCAATGGCCGGCGGTGGAGTTCTCGAGCGCTGTGTGGAGGGCGGTGATTGGGACAACCTCCGCCGAGCGCCTCGAGCAGTAGCCGGTGGCCAGCCAACGGACTGGACAAGGCCGAGACATCGGTCAAGCACGGGGCGGTTCTCCTGACCGGTACGTGGGCCATCGGTGTGTGGGGCCCACCCCCCCGCCACCCCCCCCCAAAAACCCCTCCACCCCCTCGAAGATGTTGCTGGCACCGGCCGTCGCCCTGGACACATCTCCCGCGAGCGCCAACGGCAGCGAGCGTCCGCGCGGAAGGTGCGCGATCCGCCCCTCGTCGCCAATTGTGATGTTGCGGAATAAATCCCACGGCGCGCGCGCGCTGGCAATGCCCGCGCCGCTTGTGACCCCCCCCTGACCCCGAGAGTGAGGCAGCATCACGGCGGGTCATCCTTTTTTTAATCAACCGGCCGCGCGCGCCCCCCCCAGGACTTGCGCAGAGCCGCGTACGCAGGCTCGGGAGAGCGCCCGCCCGCCCCGAGCCCCACGGAGAGCATTCCTGATGGCCGGGGCATCGCATTCACCTTCTCCGTCGCTCCGAGTGCCACGACGTGGGCAGGTTTCTGCCGACCGAGGATGCCTTGCCGATTTTGGGAAACAGAGAAACACGGACAACAGGAGGCAGGAGTCGGCTATTCGGCCCTTCGAGCCTGCACCACCATTCAATGAGTTCATGGCTGAACATGCAACTTCAGTACCCCATTCCTGCTTTCTCACCATACCCCTTGATCCCCCCGAGTAGTAAGGACCTCATCTAACTCCCTTTTTGAATATATTTAGTGAACTGGCCCTCAACAACTCTCTGCGGTGGAGAATTCCACAGGTTCACCACTCTCTGGGTCAAGAAGTTCCTCCTCATCTCGGTCCTAAATGGCTTACCCCTTATCCTTAGACTGTGACCCCCTGGTTCTGGACTTCCCCAACATTGGGAACATTCTTCCTGCATCTAACCTGTCTAAACCCGTCAGAATTTTAAATGTTTCTATGAGGTCCCCTCTCATCCTTCTGAACTCCAGTGAATACAAGCCCAGTCGATCCAGTCTTTCTTGATAGGTCAGTCCCGCCATCCCCGGGAATCAGTCTGGTGAACCTTCGCTGCACTCCCTCAATAGCAAGAACGTCCTTCCTCAGGTTAGGAGACCAAAACTGTACACAATACTCCAGGTGTGGCCTCACCAAGGCCCTGTACAACTGTAGCAACACCTCCCTGGCCCCTGTACTCAAATCCCCCTCGCTATGGAAGGCCAACATGCCATTTGCTTTCTTCACCGCCTGCTGTACCTGCATGGCCAACCTCCAATGACCGATGTACCCTGACCACCCAGGTCTCATTGCAGCTCCCCCTTTTCCCTAACCAGACGATATTCTGCCTTCGGGTTTTTTTTTGGCCCCCAAAGTGGACAGCCTCACACTTGCCCCACTCACCGAACCTGTCCAAGTCACCCGGCAGGCTAGCCGAACCCGAACCCGAACCAGCTCTCGATGATACCTGACAAAGTACTGGTCGCAAGTGAGGTCTGATCAACAAGCCGAAATCGGGGGCCGAACCCCAACCGCTTGTGCAACAAGTTGCCCTGCGTTCACGGGGCAACAGAGACGTACCAAAGAGTGTCGCGCTATTTGCTCGAGTCAGGCAAACCGCCCATCGCACAAGTTTTGGGAGAGCAAAAATTCTCTGGACTCTGGGGAGGTACCAGCGGATTGGAGAGCAGCTAATGTAAGGCCTCTGTTTAAACAAGGGGGCAGACAAAAGGCAGGTAACTATAGGCCGGTTAGTTTAACATCTGTAGTGGGGGAAAATGCTTGAAACTATCATTAAGGAAGAAATAGCGGGACATCTAGATAGGAATAGTGCAATCAAGCAGACGCAACATGGATTCATGAAGGGGAAATCATGTTTAACTAACTTACTGGAATTCTTTGAGGATATAACGAGCATGGTGGATAGAGGTGTACCGATGGATGTGGTGTATTTAGATTTCCAAAAGGCATTCGATAAGGTGCCACACAAAAGGTTACTGCAGAAGATAAAGGTACGCGGAGTCAGAGGAAATGTGTCAGCACGGATCGAGAATTGGCTGGCTAACAGAAAGCAGAGAGTCGGGATAAATGGGTCCTTTTCGGGTTGGAAATCGGTGGTTAGTGGTGTGCCACAGGGATCGGTGCTGGGACCACAACTGTTTACAATATACATAGATGACCTGGAAGAGGGGACAGAGTGCAGTGTAACAGAATTTGCAGACGACACAAAGATTAGTGGGAAAGCGGGTTGTGTAGAGGACACAGAGAGGCTGTAAAGAGATTTGGATAGGTTAAGCGAATGGGCTAAGGTTTGGCAGATGGAATACAATGTCGGAAAGTGTGAGGTCATCCACCTTGGAAAAAAAACAGTAAAAGGGAATATTATTTGAATGGGGAGAAATTACAACATGCTGCGGTGCAGAGGGACCTGGGGGTCCTTGTGCATGAATCCCAAAAAGTTAGTTTGCAGGTACAGCAGGTAATCGGGAAGGCGAATGGAATGTTGGCCTTCATTGCGAGAGGGATGGAGTACAAAAGCAGGGAGGTCCTGCTGCAACTGTACAGGGTATTGGTGAGGCCGCACCTGGAGTACTGCGTGCAGTTTTGGTCACCTTACTTAAGGAAGGATATACTGGCTTTGGAGGGGGTACAGAGACGATTCACTAGGCTGATTCCGGAGATGAGGGGGTTTACCTTATGATGATAGATTGAGTAGACTGGGTCTTTACTCGCTGGAGTTCAGAAGGATGAGGGGGTGATCTGATAGAAACATTTAAAATAATGAAAGGGATAGACAAGATAGAGGCAGAGAGGTTGTTCCCACTGGTCGGGGAGACTAGAACTAGGGGGCACAGCCTCAAAATACGGGGGGAGCCAATTTAAAACCGAGTTGAGAAGGAATTTCTTCTCCCAGAGGGTTGTGAATCTGTGGAATTCTCTGCCCAGGGAAGCAGTTGAGGCTAGCTCATTGAATGTGTTCAAGTCACAGATAGATAGATGTTTAACCAATAAGGGAATTAAGGGTTACGGGGAGCGGGCGGGTAAGTGGAGCTGAGTCCACGGCCAGATCAGCCATGATCTTGTTGAATGGCGGAGCGGGCTCGAGGGGCTGGATGGCCGACTCCTCCTGTTCCTAATTCTGGTGTCCTTGTGTTCTTATGGCACACGGGGATCGTGGGTTGTTGCGCACGTGTGGGCAATAAGTCACCCGGCGTTCACGGGGCAACGGAGTCGAGCCAGGGAGCGTCGCGATACTTGCTCGAGGGTCAGGCAAGCCGCCCATCTCACACCTTTCCGGAGAGCAGAGGCTCCAATACCTCCGTCGGCCACTGCTGCCCAGCGCTGCCCCCTCCTGCCCCCGCCCCAGCACCGGGGGTGGAAACGGCACAGTTCGTTTGTTCGTGGAAGAGCTAGAAAGGGTTGGTTGTGGGGGCTGGAGGGGGTTACAGAGATAGGGAGGGGTGTAGGGGCTGGAGGTTACAGAGATAGGGAGGGTTGTGGGGGCTGGAGGGGGTTACAGAGATAGGGAGGGGTGTAGGGGGTTGGAGGGGGTTACAGAGATAGGGAGGGGGTGTAGGGGCTGGAGGAGGTTACAGAGATAGGGAGGGGTGTAGGGGGTTGGAGGGGGTTACAGAGATAGGGAGGGGTGTAGGGGCTGTAGGGGGTTACAGAGATAGGGAGGGGTGTAGGGGCTGGAGGTTACAGAGATAGGGAGGGGTGTAGGTGCTGGAGGAGGTTACAGAGATAGGGAGGGGGTGTAGGGGCTGGAGGTTACAGAGATAGGGAGGGGTGTAGGGGGTTGGAGGGGGTTACAGAGATAGGGAGGGGTGTAGGGGCTGGAGGAGGTTACAGAGATAGGGAGGGGTGTAGGGGGTTGGAGGGGGTTACAGAGATAGGGAGGGGTGTAGGGGCTGTAGGGGGTTACAGAGATAGGGAGGGGTGTAGGGGCTGGAGGTTACAGAGATAGGGAGGGGTGTAGGTGCTGGAGGAGGTTACAGAGATAGGGAGGGGGTGTAGGGGCTGGAGGTTACAGAGATAGGGAGGGGTGTAGGGGACTGGAGGGGGTTACAGAGATAGGGAGGGGTGTAGGGGACTGGAGGGGGTTACAGAGATAGGGAGGGGTGTAGGGGCTGGAGGAGGTTACAGAGAGAGGGAGGGGTGTAGGGGCTGGAGGAGGTTACAGAGATAGGGAGGGGTGTAGGGGCTGGAGGGGGTTACAGAGATAGGGAGGTGTGTAGGGGGCTGGAGGAGGTTACAGAGATAGGGAGGGGTGTAGGGGCTGGAGAAGGTTACAGAGATAGGGAGGGGTGTAGGGGCTGGAGGGGGTTACAGAGATAGGGAGGGGAGTAGGGGCTGGAGGTGGTTACAGAGATAGGGAGGGGTGGCGGGGCTGGATGGGTTGACAGAGATAGGGAGGTGTGTAGGGGGCTGGAGGAGGTTACAGAGATAGGGAGGGGTGTAGGGGCTGGACGGAGTTACAGAGATAGGGAGGGGTGTCGGGGCTGGAGGAGGTTCCAGAGATAGGGAGGGGTGTAGGGGCTGGAGGAGGTTACAGAGATAGGGAGGGGTGTAGGGGCTGGAGGAGGTTCCAGAGATAGGGAGGGGTGTAGGGGCTGGAGGAGGTTACAGAGATAGGGAGGGGTGTAGCGGGCTGGAGGGGGGTTACAGAGATAGGGAGGGGTGTAGGGGCTGGAGGTTACAGAGATAGGGAGGGGTGTAGGGGCTGGAGGTTACAGAGATAGGGAGGGTGTAGGGGCTGGAGGTTACAGAGATAGGGAGGGGTGTAGGGGCTGGAGGAGGTTACAGAGATAGGGAGGGGTGTAGCGGGCTGGAGGGGGGTTACAGAGATAGGGAGGGGTGTAGGGGCTGGAGGTTACAGAGATAGGGAGGGGTGTAGGGGCTGGAGGAGGTTACAGAGATAGGGAGGGGTGTAGGGGCTGGAGGAGGTTACAGAGATAGGGAGGGGTGTAGCGGGCTGGAGGGGGGTTACAGAGATAGGGAGGGGTGTAGGGGCTGGAGGTTACAGAGATAGGGAGGGGTGTAGGGGCTGGAGGTTACAGAGATAGGGAGGGTGTAGGGGCTGGAGGTTACAGAGATAGGGAGGGGTGTAGGGGCTGGAGGTGAGAGAGATAGGGAGGGGTGTAGCGGGCTGGAGGGGGGTTACAGAGATAGGGAGGGGTGTAGGGGCTGGAGGGGGTTACAGAGATAGTGAGGGGTGTAGGGGCTGGAGGAGGTTGCAGAGATAGGGAGGGGTGTAGGGACTGGAGGAGGATACAGAGATAGGGAGGGGTGTAGGGACTGGAGGAGGTTATAGAGATAAGGAGGGGTGTAGGGGCTGGAGGAGGATACAGAGATAGGGAGCGGTGTAGGGACTGGAGGAGGATACAGAGATAGGGAGGGGTGTAGGGACTGGAGGAGGTTATTGAGATAGGGAGGGGTGTAGGGGCTGGAGGAGGTTACAGAGATAGGGAAGGCTGTAGGGACTGGAGGAGGTTATTGAGATAGGGAGGGGTGTAGGAGCTGGAGGAGGTTACAGAGATAGGGAGGGGTGTCGGGGCTGGAGGAGGTTACAGAGATAGGGAGGGGTGTAGGGGCTGAAGGAGATTACAGAGATAGGGAGGGGTGTCGGGGCTGGAGGAGGTTACAGAGATAGGGAGGGGTGTAGGGACTGGAGGAGGATACAGAGATAGGGAGGGGTGTAAGGGCTGGAGGAGGTTACAGAGATAGGGAGGGGTGTCGGGGCTGGAGGGGTTGACAGAGATAGGGAGGGGTGTAGGGGCTGGAGGAGGATACAGAGATAGGGAGGGGTGTAGGGGCTGGAGGAGGTTACAGAGATAGGGAGGAGTGTCGGGGCTGGAGGAGGATACAGAGAGAGGGAGGGGTGTCGGGGCTGGAGGGGTTGACAGAGATAGGGAGGGGTGTAGGGGCTGGAGGAGGTTACAGAGATAGGGAGGGGTGTAGGGGCTGGAGGAGGTTACAGAGATAGTGAGGGGTGTAGGGGCTGGAGGGGGTTCCAGAGATAGGGAGGGGTGTAGGGGCTGGAGGGGGTTACAGAGATAGGGAGGGGTGTAGGGGCTGGAGGGGGTTCCAGAGTTAGGGAGGGGTGTAGGGGCTGGAGGAGGATACAGAGATAGGGAGGGGTGTAGGGGCTGGAGGTTACAGAGATAGGGAGAGGTGTAGGGGCTGGAGGAGGTAACAGAGATAGGGAGGTGTGTAGGGGCAAAGGAGCATACAGAGATAGGGAGGGGTGTAGGGGCTGGAGGTTACAGGGATAGGGAGTGGTGTCGGGGCTGGAGGGGGTTACAGAGATAGGGAGGGGTGTAGGGACTGGAGGAGGATACAGAGATAGGGAGGGGTGTAGGGGCTGGAGGAGGTTAGAGAGATAGGGAGGGGTGTAGGGGCTGGAGGAGGATACAGAGATAGGGAGGAGTGTGGGGGCTGGAGGAGGTTACAGAGATAGGGAGGGGTGTAGGGACTGGAGGGGGTTACAGAGATAGGGAGGAGTGTCGGGGCTGGAGGGGGTTACAGAGATAGGGAGGGGTGTCGGGGCTGGAGGGGGTTACAGAGATAGGGAGGGGTGTAGGGACTGGAGGAGGATACAGAGAGAGGGAGGGGTGTAGGGACTGGAGGAGGATACAGAGATAGGGAGGGGTGTAGGGGCTGGAGGGGTTGACAGAGATAGGGAGGGGTGTCGGGGCTGGAGGAGGTTACAGAGATAGGGAGGGGTGTAGGGGCTGGAGGAGGTTACAGAGATAGTGAGGGGTGTAGGGGCTGGAGGGGGTTCCAGAGATAGGGAGGGGTGTAGGGGCTGGAGGGGGTTACAGAGATAGGGAGGGGTGTAGGGGCTGGAGGGGGTTCCAGAGTTAGGGAGGGGTGTAGGGGCTGGAGGAGGATACAGAGATAGGGAGGGGTGTAGGGGCTGGAGGAGGTTACAGAGATAGGGAGGGGTGTAGGGGCTGGAGGTTACAGAGATAGGGAGGTGTGTAGGGGCAAAGGAGCATACAGAGATAGGGAGGGGTGTTGGGGCTGGAGGAGGTTACAGAGTTAGGGAGGGGTGTTGGGGCTGGAGGAGGTTACAGAGAGAGGGAGGGGTGTAGGGACTGGAGGAGGTTACAGAGATAGGGAGGGGTGTAGGGGCTGGAGGAGGATACAGAGATAGGGAGGGGTGTAGGGACTGGAGGAGGTTACAGAGAGAGGGAGGGGTGTAGGGACTGGAGGAGGTTACAGAGATAGGGAGGGGTGTAGGGGCTGGAGGGGATTACAGAGATAGGGAGGGGTGTAGGGACTGGAGGAGGATACAGAGAGAGGGAGGAGTGTAGGGGCTGGAGGAGGTTACAGAGATAGGGAGGGGTGTTGGGGCTGGAGGAGGTTACAGAGATAGGGAGGGGTTTTGGGGCTGGAGGAGGTTACAGAGACCAATTCTGCAAGATTCGGGTTAATTATTGTGTCACATTGCGGGTTACGGTTAGAATCAGCCGCGATGTCAAGCGGGGGCTGGATGTGAGTCTGTGATTTGAAGAAGACTGAGGTTTCTGCTCAATTTCCAAGCCCTATGATGTCAACGGCTGCTGAGATTCTCTCCTGTACCAATGGAATTCATGCAACTCAGTGTGTCGAACTCGACTGCATGAGGCAGCGTCGTGTTCTAGCTCAGGGGCTCACTTCAGCCAGTTGAGGGGTGTCTGCTGACTCCAAATCGACCCGCGCGAGTCTGTCCCCGCTCCGGACGCGAAGGTACGTGAGAGACACCACCAATGAATTCAGGAACAAAGTGGCTGGATTGCGGAATTGTTGGGAGCGCCGGGGATTGAGAGGGAGAGGGGCAGAAGGTGGGAAAGTGAGAGGTGTAAACGGGAAGCTGGGAAGGAGAACAAATGGGGAGAGAGAGAGAACGAGAGAGAGAGAGAGAGATAGAGAGAGACAGAGAGAGAGAGAGTCAGAGAGAGAGATAGAGAGAGACAGAGACAGGAAGAGAGAGATAGAGTGAGGGAGGCAAAGATAGAGCGAGAGAGTGGGAGATACAGAGAGACAGAGTGAGAGAGAGAGAGAGAGACAGGGAGAGAGAGAGTCAGAGAGAGAGATAGAGAGAGACAGAGACAGAAAGAGAGAGATAGAGTGAGGGAGGCAAAGATAGAGCGAGAGAGTGGGAGATACAGAGATACAGAGTGAGAGAGAGAGAGAGAGACAGAGCGAGAGAGAGAGACAGAGCGAGAGACAGACAGAGACAGAGAAACAGAGAGAGAGACAGAGAGATAGAGAGAGAGAGAGAGAGACATAGCAAGAGAAAGAGAGACAGAGTGAGCAAAAGAGAGGCAGAGAGAGAGAGAAACAGAGAAACAGAGAGAGACAGAGCGACAGAGAGAGAGAGAGACAGAGAGAGAGAGGGAGAGAGAGAGGGAGGCATAGGCAGAAAGAGAGAGATTGAGCGAAAGAGGCAAAGATAGAGAGAGAGCGGGAGATAGAGAGAAACAGAGAGGGAGAGAGAGAGAGACAGAGAGAGAGAGACAGAGACAGAGAGAAAGAGAGAGACAGAGAGAGAGAGAGAAAGAGAGACAGAGTGAGAGAAAGAAAGACAGAGAGAGAGAGAGACAGAGAAACAGAGAGAGGGAACAGAGAGAGAGAGAGAGAGACAGAGCGAGAGATAGACAGAGACAGAGAAACAGAGAGACAGAGAGAGAGAGGGAGAGAGAGAGAGAGAGGGAGACATAGACAGAAAAAGAGAGATAGAGCGAAAGAGGCAAAGATAGAGAGAGAGCTGGAGATACAGAGAGACAGATAGAAAGAGACAGACAGAAACAGAGAAACATAGAGAGAGGGGGAGAGAGACAGAGAGAGAGATAGAGAGAGACAGAGAGAGAGAGAGAGAAAGAGAGACAGAGAGAGAGAGAGAGACAGAGAAAGAGAGAGAGAGCGAAAGAGGCAAAGATAGAGAGAGAGAGCGCGAGATACAGAGAGACAGCGAGAAAGAGAGAGACAGAGAGAAAGAGAGACAGAGAGAGAGAGAGTCAGAGAGAGAGATAGAGAGAGACAGAGACAGAAAGAGAGAGATAGTGAGGGAGGCAAAGATAGAGCGAGAGAGTGGGAGATACAGAGAGACAGAGTGAGAGAGAGAGAGAGAGAGACAGAGCGAGAGAGAGAGACAGAGCGAGAGACAGACAGAGACAGAGAAATAGAGAGAGAGAGACAGAGAGATAGAGAGAGAGAGAGAGAGACATAGCAAGAGAAAGAGAGACAGAGTGAGCAAAAGAGAGGCAGAGAGAGAGAGAAACAGAGAAACAGAGAGAGACAGAGCGACAGAGAGAGAGAGACAGAGAGAGAGAGGGAGAGAGAGAGGGAGGCATAGGCAGAAAGAGAGAGATTGAGCGAAAGAGGCAAAGATAGAGAGAGAGCGGGAGATAGAGAGAAACAGAGAGGGAGAGAGAGAGAGACAGAGAGAGAGAGACAGAGACAGAGAGAAAGAGAGAGACAGAGAGAGAGAGAGAAAGAGAGACAGAGTGAGAGAAAGAAAGACAGAGAGAGAGAGAGACAGAGAAACAGAGAGAGGGAACAGAGAGAGAGAGAGAGAGACAGAGCGAGAGATAGACAGAGACAGAGAAACAGAGAGACAGAGAGAGAGAGAGGGAGAGGGAGAGAGAGAGAGAGGGAGATATAGACAGAAAAAGAGAGATAGAGCGAAAGAGGCAAAGATAGAGAGAGAGCTGGAGATACAGAGAGACAGAGAGAAAGAGACAGACAGAAACAGAGAAACAGAGAGAGAGGGGGAGAGAGACAGAGAGAGATAGAGAGAGACAGAGAGAGAGAGAGAGAAAGAGAGACAGAGAGAGAGAGAGACAGAGAAAGAGAGAGAGAGCGAAAGAGGCAAAGATAGAGAGAGAGAGCGCGAGATACAGAGAGACAGCGAGAAAGAGAGAGACAGAGAGAAAGAGAGACAGAGAGAGACGGAGAGAGAGACAGAGTGACAGAAAGAGAGAGCTAGAGTGAGGGAGGCAAAGATAGAGTGAGAGAGTGGGAGAGAGAGAGAGAGAGACAGAGATAGAGCGAGAGAGAGACAGAGCGAGAGAAAGAGACAGAAGCAGAGAGAGAGAGACAGAGTGAGAGAGAGACTGAGGGAGAGAGACAGAGAGAGAGAGACAGAGTGAGAGAGACAGAGTGAGAGAGAGACAAAGCGAGAGAGAGGGAGACAGAGCGAGAGACAGACAGAGACAGAGAAGCAGAGAGACAGGGAGAGAGACAGAGAGAGAGGGAGAGAGACAGAGCGAGGGAGAGA
>NW_027251113.1:53594-100339 GCF_044704955.1 Pristiophorus japonicus
CTCCATCTGTCCCTCACTCTCTCCATCTCTCCCTCACTCTCTCCATCTCTCCCTCTCTCCCTCGCTCTCTCCATCTCTCCCTCTCTCTCCATCTCTCCCTCTCTCCACCTCCCTCGCTCTCTCCATCTCTCCCTCTCTCTCCATCTCTCCCTCTCTCTCCACCTCTCCCTCGCTCTCTCTGCATCTCCCACAACCCTCTCTCTCTTGCTCCACCTCCCTTAAATTCTCTCCCTCTCTCTCCACCTCTCCCTCTCTCTCTCCATCTCTCCCTTTTGTCGCTCCCTCCCTCACTCTCTCCATCTCTCCCTCACTCTCTCCATCTCTCCCTCTCTCTCCATCTCTCCCTCGCTCTCTCCATCTCTCCCTCTCTCTCCACCTCTCTCTCATTCTCTCCATCTCTTGCTCTCTCGCCACCTCTCCCTCGCTCTCCCCATCTCTCGCTCTCTCTCCACCTCTCTCTCGCTCTCCATCTCTCCCTCTCTCTCCACCTCTCCCTCGCTCTCCCCATCTCTCGCTCTCTCTCCACCTCTCTCTCGCTCTCCACCTCTCCCTCTCTCTCCACCTCTCTCTTGTTCTCTCCATCTCTCCCTCACTCTCTCCACCTCTCTCTCGCTCTCTCCCTCTCTTTCCACCTCTCTCACTCTCTCCATCTCTCCCTCACTCTCTCCACCCCTCCCTTGCTCTCTGCATCTCTCCCTCACTCTCTCTTTGCATCTCTCTCACACTCTCAACTTCTCTGACACCCTGTCTCTCTCTATCTCCCTGTGTCTCTCAGTCTCTCACTCACCTGTTCCCTTCCTCCCTGTCTCTCTCTCTCCATCTCCCTGTCTCTCTCTTGCTGTCTCTCTCTGCCTCTCTGCCTCTCTCTCTCTGTCTCACTGTCTCTCTGTCTCTCTCTCTCTCCCTATCACTCTCTCACTCTCTCTCCCTGTCTCTCTCTCTCACTCTTTCACTCTCTCTCTGTCTCTCTGTCTCTCCCTGTCTCTCTCTCTCGCTCTGTCTCTCACTCTCTCTGTCTCTCCCTGTCTCTCTCTCTCTTCCTGTCTCTCTCTCTCTGTCTCTCTCTGTCTCTCACTATCTCTCTCTCTTTCTCTCCCTCTCTCTCTCTCCGTGTCTCCCTCTCTCACTCTCTCTCTGTCTCTCTCTCTCTCTCTTTCTCCCTACCACTCTCTCACTCTCTGCCTCCCTGTCTCTCCCTGTCTCTCTCTCTCTCTCTCTCCCGGTCTCTCTCTCTCACTCTTTCACTCTCTCTCTGTCTCCCTGTCTCTCTGTCTCTCACTCTCTCTATGTCTCTCTGTCTCTCTCTCTCTCTCACTCTTTCACTCTCTCCCTGTCTCTCTGTCTCCCTGTCTCTCTCTCTTTCACTCTCTCTCTGTCTCTCCCTGTCTCTCTGTCTCTCCCTGTCTCTCTCGCCCTGTCTCTCTCTCTCTCTCTCCCGGTCTCTCTCTCTCACTTTCACTCTCACTCTGTCTCTCTCTCTCTCCCTGTCTCTCTCTCTGTCTCTCCCTGTCTCTCTTTCTCTCTCTCACTCGCTCTCCCTGTCTCTCTCTGTCTCTCCCTGTCTCCCGCTCTCACTCGCTCTCTCTGTCTCCCCCTGTCTCCCGCTCTCTCTCCCTCTCCCTCTCGCCCTGTCTCTCCCTGTCTCTCTCTCACTCGCTCTCTCAGTCTCCCCCTGTCTCTCTCTCTGTCTCTCCCTGTCTCTCTCTCTGTCTCTCTCTGTCTCTCTCTGTCTCTCTCACTCGCTCTCTCTGTCTCCCCCTGTCTCTCCCTGTCTCTCTCTCTGTCTCTCCCTGTCTCTCTCTCTGTCTCTCTCTGTCTCTCCCTGTCTCTCTCTCTCTCTCTCACTCGCTCTCTCTGTCTCTCCCTGTCTCTCTCTCTCTCTCTCCGTCTCTCCCTGTCTCTCCCTGTCTCTCCCTGTCTCTCTCTCTGTCTCTCCCTGTCTCTCTCTCTCTCTCTCACTCGCTCTCTCTGTCTCTCCCTGTCTCTCTCTCTGTCTCTCCCTGTCTCTCTCTCTCTCTCTCTCACTCGCTCTCTCTGTCTCTCCCTGTCTCTCTCTCTCTCTCTCACTCGCTCTCTCTGTCTCTCCCTGTCTCTCTCTCTCCGTCTCTCCCTGTCTCTCTCCCTGTCTCTCCCTGTCTCTCTCTCTCTCTCTCCGTCTCTCTCCATCTCTCCCTGTCTCTCCCTGTCTCTCTCTCTGTCTCTCTCCCTGTCTCTCTCTCTCTCTCACTCGCTCTCTCTGTCTCTCTCTCTGTCTCTCCCTGTCTCTCTCTCTCTCTCTCACTCGCTCTCTCTGTCTCTCCCTGTCTCTCTCTCTGTCTCTCCCTGTCTCTCTCTCTCTCTCTCACTCGCTCTCTCTGTCTCTCCCTGTCTCTCTCTCTGTCTCTCCCTGTCTCTCTCTCTCTCTCTCACTCGCTCTCTCTGTCTCTCTCCCTGTCTCTCTCTCTCTCTCTCACTCGCTCTCTCTGTCTCTCCCTGTCTCTCTCTCTCCGTCTCTCCCTGTCTCTCTCCCTGTCTCTCCCTGTCTCTCTTCTCTCTCTCCGTCTCTCTCTGTCTCTCCCTGTCTCTCTCTCTCCGTCTCTCCCTGTCTCTCTCCCTGTCTCTCCCTGTCTCTCTCTCTGTCTCTCTCCCTGTCTCTCTCTCTCTCTCTCTCACTCGCTCTCTCTGTCTCCCCCTGTCTCTCTCCCTGTCTCTCTCCCTGTCTCTCCCTGTCTCTCTCCCTGTCTCTCTCCCTGTCTCTCTCCCTGTCTCTCTCCCTGTCTCCCTCTCTCTCCCTCTCGCCCTCTCTCCTGCTGTCAGTATACCCGCAGTCCGCCCCTAACCCAGTTGCTGTTTTTTATTCCCAGAGACGCAGGGTGAGGAGACTGAGGCACCCACTGTGCCGTGAGCACAGTAATCAGTGAGTAACCTTTTGCAAACCTCTTTGTCAATAAAAAATCCACAGCTGGGGCCCTGAAACCTCAGCTCCTGTCACCGAAATGTCGGAACCGCCTCTTCATCAACACTTCCCGTTGTGATTCGCCACATCAGCGTTGCCCATTGGATTTTTCAATGTCAACAGTCACGTCAAAATGGCTGACACTCTTGTCGCCACTCGTCCAATCACGTTCAGCCGTGGCAAAGGCAGGTGCACTCTGGGAAGAAGGACAGCCCATGGGCCGCACGTCTGCATGTACCGAGAAGGGATAGGACAGGTTGTGTAACGGGACAGTGTAGAGGGGGCTTTACTCTGTATCTAACCCCCTGTACCTGCCCTGGGAGTGTTTGATGGGACAGTGTAGAGGGAGCTTTACTCTGTATCTAACCCCCTGTACCTGCTCTGGGAGTGTTTGATGGGACAGTGTAGAGGGAGCTTTACTCTGTATCTAACCCCCTGTACCTGCCCTGGGAGTGTTTGATGGGACAGTGTAGAGGGGGCTTTACTCTGTATCTAACCCCCTGTACCTGCCCTGGGAGTGTTTGATGGGACAGTGTAGAGGGGGCTTTACTCTGTATCTAACCCCCTGTACCTGCCCTGGGAGTGTTTGATGGGACAGTGTAGAGGGAGCTTTACTCTGTATCTAACCCCCTGTACCTGCCCTGGGAGTGTTTGATGGGACAGTGTAGAGGGGGCTTTACTCTGTATCTAACCCCCTGTACCTGCCCTGGGAGTGTTTGATGGGACAGTGTAGAGGGAGCTTTACTCTGTATCTAACCCCCTGTACCTGCCCTGGGAGTGTTTGACGGGACAGTGTAGAGGGAGCTTTACTCTGTATCTAACCCCCTGTACCTGCCCTGGGAGTGTTTGATGGGACAGTGTAGAGGGAGCTTTACTCTGTATCTAACCCCCTGTACCTGCCCTGGGAGTGTTTGACGGGACAGTGTAGAGGGAGCTTTACTCTGTATCTAACCCCCTGTACCTGCCCTGGGAGTGTTTGATGGGACAGTGTAGAGGGAGCTTTACTCTGTATCTAACCCCCCTGTACCTGCCCTGGGAGTGTTTGATGGGACAGTGTAGAGGGAGCTTTACTCTGTATCTAACCCCCCTGTACCTGCCCCGGGAGTGTTCGATTGGCTGGTCTTCTCTCGCTGCTGAATAATATGTCTCGCCTTGTCCCGACAGACTCTCGAACCAGCCGCTCTGCACCAGCAACGACTATAGTCAGTCTGATCGCCCGCTCCCAGCACTGCCGTCTAGACGTTGTCCTCATAACCTGCCGAGAAGGGGTCGCCCCTCACAGGGATACGCGAGCCGGTGAGTGTCACCATCTTTTCCCAACTCGCGTTGACTCGAAACATTAAGCCGGACGCTCTTCGCGATGCAAAAGAGATGGCTTTCTGTTGAGACTTTCGCAAAGCGCTCGCTCGATAGCAGCCTGTGAGGTTGGTTTTTGTTTTTAAAGAGCGAGGTCACTGTTGCACTGTGGGCGACGCAGCCGGCAATTGGCGCACAGCAAGATCCCACACGCAGCGCCGTGATAATCACCCGGATCATCTGGTGACGTTTTTTGACTGAGCGATGAATATTGCCATAGCTCCCCGCCCTGCTCTTCTTCGCAGTACGGACAGTGGGATCTCTTCCATCCACCCGAGAGGGCCCGAGGGTCTCGGTTTTACATCGGGGTCCGACAAACGGCCCCTCCGACAGTGCGGCGCTCCCTCAGTACTGCCCCTCCGACAGTGCGGCACTCCCTCAGTACTGCCCCTCCGACAGTGCGGCACTCCCTCAGTACTGCCCCTCCGACAGTGCGGCACTCCCTCAGTACTGCCCCTCCGACAGTGCGGCGCTCCCTCAGCACTGCCCCTCCGACAGTGCGGCGCTCCCTCAGTACTGCCCCTCCGACAGTGCGGGACTCCCTCAGCACTGCCCCACCGACAGTACGGCGCTCCCTCAGTACTGCCCCTCCGACAGTGCGGCACTCCCTCAGTACTGTCCCTCCGACAGTGCGGCGCTCCCTCAGTACTGTCCCTCCGACAGTGCGGGACTCCCTCAGCACTGCCCCTCCGACAGTGCGGCGCTCCCTCAGTACTGCCCCTCCGACAGTGCGGCGCTCCCTCAGTACTGCCCCTCCGACAGTGCGGGGCTCCCTCAGTACTGCCCCTCCAACAGTGTGGCACTCCCTCAGTACTGCCCCTCCAACAGTGCGGTGCTCCCTCAGTACTGCCCCTCCGACAGTGCGGCGCTCCCTCAGTACTGCCCCTCCGACAGTGCGGCACTCCCTCAGTACTGTCCCTCCGACAGTGCGGCACTCCCTCAGTACTGCCCCTCCGACAGTGCGGGGCTCCCTCAGTACTGCCCCTCCGACAGTGCGGGGCTCCCTCAGTACTGCCCCTCCGACAGTGCGGGGCTCCCTCAGTACTGCCCCTCCGACAGTGCGGCACAACCTCAGTACTGCCCCTCCGACAGTGCGGGGCTCCCTCAGTACTGCCCCTCCGACAGTGCGGGGCTCCCTCAGTACTGCCCCTCCGACAGTGCGGCACAACCTCAGTACTGCCCCTCCGACAGTGCGGGGCTCCCTCAGTACTGCCCCTCCGACAGTGCGGGGCTCCCTCAGTACTGCCCCTCCGACAGTGCGGCACTCCCTCAGTACTGCCCCTCCGACAGTGCGGCACTCCCTCAGTACTGCCCCTCCGACAGTGCGGGGCTCCCTCAGTACTGCCCCTCCGACAGTGCGGCACTCCCTCAGTACTGCCCCTCCGACAGTGCGGCACTCCCTCAGTACTGCCCCTCCGACAGTGCGGGGCTCCCTCAGTACTGCCCCTCCGACAGTGCGGGGCTCCCTCAGTACTGCACTGGGGGCGTCAGCCTAGATATTTGAGCTCAAGTCCCTGGAGTGAGCCTTGAACCTACAACCTTCTGACCCAGAGTCAGGCAGGCTCCCCACATGAACCACAGCTGTGTTCCAAGTCGCTTCACGTGAGCCTAAATAAGACACAGATTTGACACCGATTCACACCAGGAGATATTAAGGTCAAATGACCAAATGCTTGGTCAAAGAGGGAGGTTATAAGAGCGTCTTACAGCAGGAGAGCGAGGCGGAGAGGTGTAGGGAGGGAGTTCCAGAGCTGGGGGGCACCAGGCAACAGAAGGCACAGCCCACCGATGGTGGAGCGATTATAATCAGGGATGGTCAGGAGGGCAGAATTAGAGGAGTGCAGACATCCCGGGGGGTTGTGGGGCTGGAGGAGATTACAGAGATAGGGAGGGGTGTAGGGGCTGGAGGTTACAGAGATAGGGAGGGGTGTAGGGGCTGGAGGTTACAGAGATAGGGAGGGGTGTAGGGGCTGGAGGAGGTTACAGAGATAGGGAGGGGTGTAGGGGCTGGAGGTTACAGAGATAGGGAGGGGTGTAGGGGCTGGAGGTTACAGAGATAGGGAGGGGTGTAGGGGCTGGAGGAGATTACAGAGATAGGGAGGGGTGCAGGGGCTGGAGGGGGGTTACAGAGATAGGGAGGGGTGTACGGCTGGAGGAGGTTACAGAGATAGGGAGGGGTGTAGGGGCTGGAGGAGGTTACAGAGATAGGGAGGGGTGTAGGGGCTGGAGGAGGTTACAGAGATAGGGAGGGGTGTACGGCTGGAGGAGGTTACAGATATAGGGAGGGGTGTAGGGGCTGGAGGAGGTTACAGAGATAGGGAGGGGTGTACGGCTGGAGGAGGTTACAGATATAGGGAGGGGTGTAGGGGCTGGAGGAGGTTACAGAGATAGGGAGGGGTATACGGCTGGAGGAGGTTACAGATATAGGGAGGGGTGTACGGCTGGAGGGGGGTTACAGAGATAGGGAGGGGTGTAGGGGCTGGAGGAGGTTACAGAGATCGGCACGTGTTGAGGCCACACCTGGAGTACTGCGTGTACAGTTCTGGTCTCTGTATTTACCAAAGGACGTACTTTGCTTTGGAGGCAGTTCAGAGAAGGTTCACTCGGTTGATTCCGGGGATGAGGGGGGGGGTTGACTTACGAGGAAAGGTTGAGGAGGTTGGGGCCTCTACTCATTGGAGTTCAGAAGAAGGAGAGGTGATCTTATGGAAACGTATCAGATTATGAGGGGGGGGGCTCGACAAGGTGGATGCAGAGAGGATGTTCCCACTGATGGGGTGTAGACTAGAACTAGGGGGGCATGGTCTTGGAATAAGGGGGCCGCCCATTCCAAACTGAGATGAGGAGGAATTCCTTCTGGTGAATCTGTGGGAACTCGCTGCCTCGGAGAGCGGTGAGAGCCGGGACATCGGATATATTTACGGCGGAGATAGACAGCTCCTGAACCGACAAGGGGATAAGCGGGCGGGGAAGTGGAGCTGTGTCCACGATGGGATCAGCCAGGGTGGTGTTCAATGTTGGAGCAGGGCCTCGAGGGGGCCGTATGGGTCCCCCACCCCCCACCCAACTCCTGCTCCTGTTTCTGGCGTTAGGTTAACCGGCGAGCCCAGGGGGTATTAACCGTTCCTTTGTTCTCACCACAGGAGTGGGCCAAAAGCATCATATGTGGCTTGACGCTCTCCACCGTGACCACAGGCAACCTGTCCCCCCCTCCTGAAAAGCAACGGAGACGCTCGGACGGGCTGCACATCTCGAGCCAGGCTTTCTGGAACTCGCCTCGGGACATCGCACAGTGGACTTGCTCTGAATTTGATATATATATATGTAGATGTGTATTTTTTTTTGCGCGTTTGAACACCAGAAACAGGAGCAGGAGGGGGGCCATACGGCCCCTCGAGCCTGCTCCGCCATTTAATACCATTGTGGCCTGATCCGATCATGGACACAGCTCCACTTCCCTGCCCGCCCCCTTATCGGTTCAGGAACTGTCTATCTCTGCCTTAAATATATTCAATGTCCCGGCTCCCACAGCTCTCTGAGGCAGCGAGTTCCACAGATTCACCAGAAGGAATTCCTCCTCATCTCAGTTTTCAATGGGCGGCCCCCTTATTCTAAGACCATGCCCCCCTAGTTCTAGTCTCCCCCCCATCAGTGGGAACATCCTCTCTGCATCCACCTTGTCGAGCCCCCCGCCCTCATAATCTTATACGTTTCCATCAGGTCACCTCTCCTTCTTCTGAACTCCAATGAGTAGAGGCCCCAACCTCCTCAACCTTTCCTCATAAGTCAACCCCCTCATCCCCGGAATCGACCGAGTGAACCTTCTCTGAACTGCCTCCAAAGCAAAGTACCTCAACCGGGTCAGCCCCTCAGCCTCCTCTGTTCCAAAGAAAACAACCCCAGCCTCTCCAATCTTTCCTCATCGCTAAAGTTCTCCAGTCCCGGCAACATCCTGGGAAATCTCCTCTGTACCCTCTCCAGTGCAACATCCTGGTAAATCTCCTCTGTACCCTCTCCAGTGCAACATGCTGGTAAATCTCCTCTGTACCCTCTCCAGTGCAACATGCTGGTAAATCTCCTCTGTACCCTCTCCAGTGCAACATCCTGGTAAATCTCCTCTGTACCCTCTCCAGTGCAACATGCTGGTAAATCTCCTCTGTACCCTCTCCAGTGCAACATCCTGGTAAATCTCCTCTGTGCCCTCTCCAGTGCAACATCCTGGTAAATCTCCTCTGCACCCTCTCCAGTGCAACACCCTGGTAAATCTCCTCTGCACCCTCTCCAGTGCAACACCCTGGTAAATCTCCTCTGTACCCTCTCCAGTGCAACATCCTGGTAAATCCCCTCTGTACCCTCTCCAGTGTAACATCCTGGTAAATCTCCTCTGCACCCTCTCCAGTGCAACATCCTGGTAAATCTCCTCTGTACCCTCTCCAGTGCAACACCCTGGTAAATCTCCTCTGCACCATCTCCAGTGCAACATCCTGGTAAATCTCCTCTGCGCCCTCTCCAGTGCAACATCCTGGTAAATCTCCTCTGCACCCTCTCCAGTGCAACACCCTGGTAAATCTCCTCTGCACCCTCTCCAGTGCAACACCCTGGTAAATCTCCTCTGCACCCTCTCCAGTGCAACATCCTTGTAAATCTCCTCTGCGCCCTCTCCAGTGCAATCACATCCTTCTTGTAATGCGGTGACCAGAACTGTGCACGCAGTACTCCAGCTGTGGCCTAACCAGTGTTTTGTACAGTTCAAGCATAACCCTCCCTGCTCTTGTATTCTATGGCTCGGCCAATAAAGGCAAGGGTCCTGTTTGCCTTGTTAACCACTTCATCCACCTGGCCCGTTACATTCAGTGATCCATGGACCTAAATGCGAATCTGGAGAGAATACTATTATGGGGCATTTCAAACTGCCCCAGTACCACCACGTTCAATCAGTGGTTGGATTTATAATTGATGTCTCCGCAAGATCCTGCCAATCCCCCCGGGGAGGACAGACGCACCAACGTTAGCGTACTCGACCAGGCCCGACATCCCCAGCATCGAAGCACTGACCACACACTCGACCAGCTCCGCTGGGCAGGGCCACATTGTCCGCATGTCCCCCAGAGACACGAGACTCCCCAAAGCAAGCGCTCGACTCGGAACTCCTTCACGGGCAAAACGAGCCAAAGGCGGGCAGAGGGAACGTTACAAGGGACACACCCCTCCCCTGATACAGTGCAACATCCCCCACCCACACCTGGGAGTCCCTGGGCCCAAAGACCAGTCCGCCCTCAGTGGAGGGAGTGCATCCGGGAGGGGCGCTGAGCACCTCGAGTCTCGTCGCCAATTGCGTGCAGAGAGCGAGCGCAGGCAGCGGAAGGAGCGTGCGGCAAACCTGTCCCACCCTCCCCTTCCCTCAACGTCTATCTGTCCCTCCCTCCCCTTCCCTCAACGTCTCTCTGTCCCACCCTCCCCTTCCCTCAACGTCTATCTGTCCCACCCTCCCCTTCCCTCAACGTCTATCTGTCCCACCCTCCCCCTTCCCTCAACGTCTATCTGTCCCACCCTCCCCTTCCCTCAACGTCTATCTGTCCCACCCTCCCCTTCCCTCAACGTCTATCTGTCCCTCCCTCCCCTTCCCTCAACGTCTATCTGTCCCACCCTCCCCTTCCCTCAACGTCTATCTGTCCCACCCTCCCCTTTCCCTCAACGTCTATCTGTCCCACCCTCCCCTTCCCTCAACGTCTATCTGTCCCACCCTCCCCTTCCCTCAACGTCTATCTGTCCCACCCTCCCCTTCCCTCAACGTCTATCTGTCCCACTCTCCCCTTCCCTCAACGTCTATCTGTCCCACCATCCCCCTTCCGTCAACGTCTATCTGTCCCACCCTCCCCCTTCCCTCAACGTCTCTCTGTGCCACCATCCCCTTCCCTCAACGTCTATCTGTCCCACCCTCCCCTTCCCTCAACGTCTATCTGTCCCACCCTCCCCCTTCCCTCAACGTCTATCTGTGCCACCCTCCCCCTTCCCTCAACGTCTATCTGTGCCACCCTCCCCCTTCCCTCAACGTCTATCTGTCCCACCCTCCCCTTCCCTCAACGTCTATCTGTCCCACCCTCCCCTTCCCTCAACGTCTATCTGTCCCACCCTCCCCTTCCCTCAACGTCTATCTGTCCCACCCTCCCCTTCCCTCAACGTCTATCTGTCCCACCCTCCCCTTCCCTCAACGTCTATCTGTCCCTCCCTCCTCCTTCCCTCAACGTCTATCTGTCCCTCCCTCCCTTCAACGTCTATCTGTCCCACCCTCCCCTTCCCTCAACGTCTATCCGTCCCACCCTCCCCTTCCCTCAACGTCTATCTGTCCCACCCTCCCTTCAACGTCTATCTGTCCCACCCTCCCCTTCCCTCAACGTCTATCTGTCCCACCCTCCCCTTCCCTCAACGTCTATCTGTCCCACCCTCCCCTTCCCTCAACCACTGTCTGTCCCTCCCTCCCCTTCCCTCAACGTCTCTCTGTCCCACCCTCCCCTTCCCTCAACGTCTATCTGTCCCACACTCCCCCTTCCCTCAACGTCTATCTGTCCCACCCTCCCCCTTCCCTCAACGTCTATCTGTCCCACCCTCCCCTTCCCTCAACGTCTATCTGTCCCACCCTCCCCTTCCCTCAACGTCTATCTGTCCCACCCTCCCCTTCCCTCAACGTCTATCTGTCCCACTCTCCCCCTTGCCTCAATGTCTATCTGTCCCTCCCTCCCCTTCCCTCAACGTCTATCTGTCCCACACTCCCCTTCCCTCAACGTCTATCTGTCCCACCCTCCCCTTCCCTCAACGTCTATCTGTCCCACCCTCCCCTTCCCTCAACGTCTATCTGTCCCTCCCTCCCCTTCCCTCAACGTCTATCTGTCCCACCCTCCCCTTCCCTCAACCACTGTCTGTCCCTCCCTCCCCTTCCCTCAACGTCTATCTGTCCCTCCCTCCCCTTCCCTCAACGTCTATCTGTCCCACCCTCCCCTTCCCTCAACGTCTATCTGCTCCACCCTCCCCCTTCCCTCAACGTCTATCTGTCCCACCCTCCCCTTCCCTCAACGTCTATCTGTCCCACTCTCCCCCTTCCCTCAACGTCTATCTGCTCCACCCTCCCTCTTCCCTCAACGTCTATCTGTCCCACCCTCCCCCTTCCCTCAACGTCTATCTGTCCCACCCTCCCCTTCCCTCAATGTCTATCTGTCCCACCCTCCCCTTCCCTCAACGTCTATCTGTCCCACCCTCCCCTTCCCTCAACGTCTATCTGTCCCACCCTCCCCTTCCCTCAACGTCTATCTGTCCCTCCCTCCCCCTTCCCTCAACGTCTATCTGTCCCACCCTCCCCTTCCCTCAATGTCTATCTGTCCCACCCTCCCCTTCCCTCAACGTCTATCTGTCCCACCCTCCCCTTCCCTCAACGTCTATCTGTCCCACCCTCCCCTTCCCTCAACGTCTATCTGTCCCACCCTCCCCTTCCCTCAATGTCTATCTGTCCCACCCTCCCCTTCCCTCAACGTCTATCTGTCCCACCCTCCCCCTTCCCTCAACGTCTATCTGTCCCACCCTCCCCTTCCCTCAATGTCTATCTGTCCCACCCTCCCCTTCCCTCAACGTCTATCTGTCCCTCCCTCCCCCTTCCCTCAACGTCTATCTGTCCCACCCTCCCCTTCCCTCAACGTCTATCTGTCCCACCCTCCCCCTTCCCTCAACGTCTATCTGTCCCCACCCTCCCCTTCCCTCAACGTCTATCTGTCCCACCCTCCCCTTCCCTCAACGTCTATCTGTCCCACCCTCCCCTTCCCTCAACGTCTATCTGTCCCCACCCTCCCCTTCCCTCAATGTCTATCTGTCCCACCCTCCCCCTTCCCTCAACGTCTATCTGTCCCACCCTCCCCTTCCCTCAACGTCTATCTGTCCCACCCTCCCCTTCCATCAACGTCTATCTGTCCCACCTCCCCCTTCCCTCAACGTCTATCTGTCCCACCCTCCCCTTCCCTCAACGTCTATCTGTCCCACTCTCCCCTTCCCTCAACGTCTATCTGTCCCACCCTCCCCTTCCATC
This sequence comes from Pristiophorus japonicus, assembly GCF_044704955.1. Lineage (NCBI taxonomy): Eukaryota > Metazoa > Chordata > Chondrichthyes > Pristiophoridae > Pristiophorus > Pristiophorus japonicus. The sequence goes on from NW_027251113.1 coordinate 65,957, forward strand.
AACGTCTATCTGTCCCACGCTCCCCTTCCCTCAACGTCTATCTGTCCCACCCTCCCCCTTCCCTCAACGTCTATCTGTCCCACCCTCCCCTTCCCTCAAAGTCTATCTGTCCCACCCTCCCCTTCCCTCAACGTCTATCTGTCCCACCCTCCCCTTCCCTCAACGTCTATCTGTCCCACCCTCCCCTTCCCTCAACGTCTATCTGTCCCACCCTCCCCTTCCCTCAACCACTATCTGTCCCACCCTTCCCCTTCCCTCAACGTCTATCTGTCCCACCCTCCCCTTCCCTCAACGTCTATCTGTCCCACCCTCCCCTTCCCTCAACGTCTATCTGTCCCACCATCCCCTTCCCTCAACGTCTATCTGTCCCACCCTCCCCTTCCCTCAACATCTATCTATCCCACCCTCCCCCTTCCCTCAACGTCTATCTGTCCCACCCTCCCCCTTCCCTCAACGTCTATCTGTCCCTCCCTCCTCCTTCCCTCAACGTCTATCTGTCCCTCCCTCCCCTCAACGTCTATCTGTCCCACCCTCCCCTTCCCTCAACCACTGTCTGTCCCTCCCTCCCCTTCCCTCAACGTCTATCTGTCCCACCCTTCCCCTTCCCTCAACGTCTATCTGTCCCACCCTCCCCTTCCCTCAACGTCTATCTGTCCCACCCTCCCCCTTCCCTCAACGTCTATCTGTCCCACCCTCCCCCTTCCCTCAACGTCTATCTGTCCCTCCCTCCTCCTTCCCTCAACGTCTATCTGTCCCTCCCTCCCCTCAACGTCTATCTGTCCCACCCTCCCCTTCCCTCAACCACTATCTGTCCCACCCTTCCCCTTCCCTCAACGTCTATCTGTCCCACCCTCCCCTTCCCTCAACGTCTATCTGTCCCACCCTCCCCTTCCCTCAACGTCTATCTGTCCCACCATCCCCTTCCCTCAACGTCTATCTGTCCCACCCTCCCCTTCCCTCAACGTCTATCTGTCCCTCCCTCCCCTTCCCTCAACGTCTATCTGTCCCACCCTCCCCTTCCCTCAACGTCTATCTGTCCCACCCTCCCCTTCCCTCAACGTCTATCTGTCCCACCCTCCCCTTCCCTCAACGTCTATCTGTCCCACCCTCCCCCTTCCCTCAACGTCTATCTGTCCCACCCTCCCCTTCCCTCAACATCTATCTATCCCACCCTCCCCCTTCCCTCAACGTCTATCTGTCCCACCCTCCCCCTTCCCTCAACGTCTATCTGTCCCTCCCTCCTCCTTCCCTCAACGTCTATCTGTCCCTCCCTCCCCTCAACGTCTATCTGTCCCACCCTCCCCTTCCCTCAACCACTGTCTGTCCCTCCCTCCCCTTCCCTCAACGTCTATCTGTCCCACCCTTCCCCTTCCCTCAACGTCTATCTGTCCCACCCTCCCCTTCCCTCAACGTCTATCTGTCCCACCCTCCCCCTTCCCTCAACGTCTATCTGTCCCACCCTCCCCCTTCCCTCAACGTCTATCTGTCCCTCCCTCCTCCTTCCCTCAACGTCTATCTGTCCCTCCCTCCCCTCAACGTCTATCTGTCCCACCCTCCCCTTCCCTCAACCACTATCTGTCCCACCCTTCCCCTTCCCTCAACGTCTATCTGTCCCACCCTCCCCTTCCCTCAACGTCTATCTGTCCCACCCTCCCCTTCCCTCAACGTCTATCTGTCCCACCATCCCCTTCCCTCAACGTCTATCTGTCCCACCCTCCCCTTCCCTCAACGTCTATCTGTCCCACTCTCCCCTTCCCTCAACGTCTATCTGTCCCACCCTCCCCTTCCCTCAACGTCTATCTGTCCCTCCCTCCCCTTCCCTCAACGTCTATCTGTCCCTCCCTCCCCTTCCCTAAACGTCTATCTGTCCCACCCTCCCCTTCCCTCAACGTCTATCTGTCCCACCCTCCCCTTCCCTCAACGTCTATCTGTCCCACCCTCCCCTTCCCTCAACGTCTATCTGTCCCACCCTCCCCCTTCCCTCAACGTCTATCTGTCCCACCCTCCCCTTCCCTCAATGTCTATCTGTCCCCACCTTCCCCTTCCCTCAACGTCTATCTGTCCCACCCTCCCCCTTCCCTCAACGTCTATCTGTCCCACCCTCCCCTTCCCTCAACGTCTATCTGTCCCACCCTCCCCTTCCCTCAACATCTGTCTGTCCCACCCTCCCCTTCCCTCAACGTCTATCTGTCCCACCCTCCCCCTTCCCTCAACGTCTATCTGTCCCACCCTCCCCCTTCCCTCAACGTCTATCTGTCCCACCCTCCCCTTCCCTCAATGTCTATCTGTCCCCACCCTCCCCTTCCCTCAACGTCTATCTGTCCCACCCTCCCCCTTCCCTCAACGTCTATCTGTCCCACCCTCCCCTTCCCTCAACGTCTATCTGTCCCACCCTCCCCTTCCCTCAACGTCTATCTGTCCCCACCCTCCCCTTCCCTCAATGTCTATCTGTCCCACCCTCCCCCTTCCCTCAACGTCTATCTGTCCCACCCTCCCCTTCCCTCAACGTCTATCTGTCCCACCCTCCCCTTCCCTCAACGTCTATCTGTCCCACCCTCCCCCTTCCCTCAACGTCTGTCTGTCCCACCCTCCCCTTCCCTCAACGTCTATCTGTCCCACTCTCCCCTTCCCTCAACGTCTATCTGTCCCACCCTCCCCTTCCCTCAACGTCTATCTGTCCCACTCTCCCCTTCCCTCAACGTCTATCTGTCCCACCCTCCCCTTCCCTCAACATCTATCTGTCCCACACTCCCCTTCCCTCAACGTCGATCTGTCCCACCCTCCCCTTCCCTCAACGTCTATCTGTCCCACCCTCCCCTTCCCTCAACGTCTATCTGTCCCACCCTCCCCTTCCCTCAACGTCTATCTGTCCCACCCTCCCCTTCCCTCAACGTCTATCTGTCCCTCCCTCCCCTTCCCTCAACGTCTATCTGTCCCACCCTCCCCTTCCCTCAACGTCTATCTGTCCCACCCTCCCCTTCCCTCAACGTCTATCTGTCCCACCCTCCCCCTTCCCTCAACGTCTATCTGTCCCACCCTTCCCCTTCCCTCAACGTCTATCTGTCCCACCCTTCCCTTACCTCAACGTCTATCTGTCCCACCCTCCCCTTCCCTCAACGTCTATCTGTCCCACCCTCCCCCTTCCCTCAACGTCTATCTGTCCCACCCTCCCCCTTCCCTCAACGTCTATCTGTCCCACCCTCCCCCTTCCCTCAACGTCTATCTGTCCCTCCCTCCTCCTTCCCTCAACGTCTATCTGTCCCTCCCTCCCCTCAACGTCTATCTGTCCCACCCTCCCCTTCCCTCAACCACTGTCTGTCCCTCCCTCCCCTTCCCTCAACGTCTATCTGTCCCACCCTCCCCCTTCCCTCAACGTCTATCTGTCCCACCCTCCCTCTTCCCTCAACGTCAATCTGTCCCACACTCCCCCTTCCCTCAACGTCTATCTGTCCCACCCTCCCCTTCCCTCAACGTCTATCTGTCCCACCCTCCCCTTCCCTCAACGTCTATCTGTCCCACCCTCCCCTTCCCTCAACGTCTATCTGTCCCACCCTCCCCTTCCCTCAACGTCTATCTGTCCCACCCTCCCCTTCCCTCAACGTCTATCTGTCCCACACTCCCCCTTCCCTCAACGTCTATCTGTCCCACCCTCCCCTTCCCTCAACGTCTATCTGTCCCACTCTCCCCTTCCCTCAACGTCTATCTGTCCCACCCTCCCCTTCCCTCAACGTCTATCTGTCCCTCCCTCCCCTTCCCTCAACGTCTATCTGTCCCACCCTCCCCTTCCCTCAACGTCTATCTGTCCCACCCTCCCCTTCCCTCAACGTCTATCTGTCCCACCCTCCCCTTCCCTCAACGTCTATCTGTCCCACCCTCCCCCTTCCCTCAACGTCTATCTGTCCCACCCTCCCCTTCCCTCAACGTCTATTTGTCCCACCCTCCCCCTTCCCTCAACGTCTATCTGTCCCACCCTCCCCCTTCCCTCAACGTCTATCTGTCCCTCCCTCCTCCTTCCCTCAACGTCTTTTTGTCCCTCCCTCCCCTCAACGTCTATCTGTCCCACCCTCCCCTTCCCTCAACCACTGTCTGTCCCTCACTCCCCTTCCGTCAACGTCTATCTGTCCCACCCTTCCCCTTCCCTCAACGTCTATCTGTCCCACCCTCCCCTTCCCTCAACGTCTATCTGTCCCACCCTCCCCCTTCCCTCAACGTCTGTCTGTCCCTCCCTCCTCCTTCCCTCAACGTCTATCTGTCCCTCCCTCCCCTCAACGTCTATCTGTCCCACCCTCCCCTTCCCTCAACCACTATCTGTCCCACCCTTCCCCTTCCCTCAACGTCTATCTGTCCCACCCTCCCCTTCCCTCAACGTCTATCTGTCCCACCCTCCCCCTTCCCTCAACGTCTATCTGTCCCACCCTCCCCCTTCCCTCAACGTCAATCTGTCCCACACTCCCCCTTCCCTCAATGTCTATCTGTCCCACCCTCCCCTTCCCTCAACGTCTATCTGTCCCACCCTCCCCTTCCCTCAACGTCTATCTGTCCCACCCTCCCATTCCCTCAACGTCTATCTGTCCCACCCTCCCCTTCCCTCAACGTATATCTGTCCCACCCTCCCCTTCCCTCAACGTCTATCTGTCCCACCATCCCCTTCCCTCAACGTCTATCTGTCCCACCCTCTCCTTCCCTCAACGTCTATCTGTCCCACTCTCCCCTTCCCTCAACGTCTATCTGTCCCTCCCTCCCCTTCCCTCAACGTCTATCTGTCCCTCCCTCCCCTTCCCTCAACGTCTATCTGTCCCACCCTCCCCTTCCCTCAACGTCTATCTGTCCCACCCTCCCCTTCCCTCAACGTCTATCTGTCCCACATTCCCCCTTCCCTCAACGTCTATCTGTCCCACCCTCCCCTTCCCTCAATGTCTATCTGTCCCCACCCTCCCCTTCCCTCAACGTCTATCTGTCCCACCCTCCCCCTTCCCTCAACGTCTATCTGTCCCACCCTCCCCTTCCCTCAACCTCTATCTGTCCCACCCTCCCCTTCCCTCAACGTCTATCTGTCCCCACCCTCCCCTTCCCTCAACGTCTATCTGTCCCACCCTCCCCCTTCCCTCAACGTCTATCTGTCCCACCCTCCCCTTCCCTCAACATCTATCTGTCCCACCCTCCCCTTCCCTCAACGTCTATCTGTCCCACCCTCCCCCTTCCCTCAACGTCTATCTGTCCCACCCTCCCCCTTCCCTCAACGTCAATCTGTCCCACCCTCCCCTTCCCTCAACGTCTATCTGTCCCACCCTCCCCTTCCCTCAACGTCTATCTGTCCCACCCTCCCCTTCCCTCAACGTCTATCTGTCCCACCCTCCCCTTCCCTCAACGTCTATCTGTCCCACCCTCCCCTTCCCTCAACGTCTATCTGTCCCACCCTCCCCTTCCCTCAACGTCTATCTGTCCCACCATCCCCTTCCCTCAACATCTATCTGTCCCACCCTCCCCTTCCCTCAACGTCTATCTGTCCCACTCTCCCCTTCCCTCAACGTCTATCTGTCCCACCCTCCCCTTCCCTCAACGTCTATCTGTCCCTCCCTCCCCTTCCCTCAACGTCTATCTGTCCCACCCTCCCCTTCCCTCAACGTCTATCTGTCCCACCCTCCCCTTCCCTCAACGTCTATCTGTCCCACCCTCCCCTTCCCTCAACGTCTATCTGTCCCACCCTCCCCTTCCCTCAACCACTGTCTGTCCCTCCCTCCCCTTCCCTCAACGTCTATCTGTCCCACCCTTCCCCTTCCCTCAACGTCTATCTGTCCCACCCTCCCCTTCCCTCAACGTCTATCTGTCCCACCCTCCCCTTCCCTCAACATCTATCTGTCCCACCCTCCCCTTCCCTCAACCACTGTCTGTCCCTCCCTCCCCTTCCCTCAACGTCTATCTGTCCCACCCTTCCCCTTCCCTCAACGTCTATCTGTCCCCCCCTCCCCTTCCCTCAACGTCTATCTGTCCCACATTCCACTTCCCTCAACGTCTATCTGTCCCACCCTCCCCTTCCCTCAACGTCTATCTGTCCCACCCTCCCCTACCCTCAACGTCTATCTGTCCCACCCTCCCCCTTCCCTCAACGTCTATCTGTCCCACCCTCCCCTTCCCTCAACGTCTATCTGTCCCTCCCTCCCCTCAACGTCTATCTGTCCCACCCTCCCCTTCCCTCAACCACTGTCTGTCCCTCCCTCCCCTTCCCTCAACGTCTATCTGTCCCACCCTTCCCCTTCCCTCAACGTCTATCTGTCCCACCCTCCCCTTCCCTCAACGTCTATCTGTCCCACACTCCCCCTTCCCTCAACGTCTATCTGTCCCACCCTCCCCCTTCCCTCAACGTCTATCTGTCCCACACTCCCCCTTCCCTCAACGTCTATCTGTCCCACCCTCCCCTTCCCTCAACGTCTATCTGTCCCACCCTCCCCTTCCCTCAACGTCTATCTGTCCCACCCTCCCCTTCCCTCAACGTCTATCTGTCCCACCCTCCCCCTTCCCTCAACGTCTATCTGTCCCACCCTCCCCTTCCCTCAACATCTATCTGTCCCACACTCCCCCTTCCCTCAACGTCTATCTGTCCCACCCTCCCCCTTCCCTCAACGTCTATCTGTCCCACACTCCCCCTTCCCTCAACGTCTATCTGTCCCACCCTCCCCTTCCCTCAACGTCTATCTGTCCCACCCTCCCCTTCCCTCAACGTCTATCTGTCCCACCCTCCCCTTCCCTCAACGTCTATCTGTCCCTCCCTCCCCTTCCCTCAACGTCTATCTGTCCCACCCTCCCCTTCCCTCAACGTCTATCTGTCCCTCCCTCCCCTTCCCTCAACGTCTATCTGTCCCACCCTCCCCTTCCCTCAACGTCTATCTGTCCCACCCTCCCCCTTCCCTCAACGTCTATCTGTCCCACCCTCCCCCTTCCCTCAACGTCTATCTGTCCCACCCTCCCCCTTCCCTCAACCACTGTCTGTCCCACCTGTGACAGGGACTGTGGCTCCCGTATTGGGACTGTTCAGTCACCTGTGAACTCGCTTTTGGAGTGGAAGCAAGTCTTCCTCGATTCCGAGGGACTGCCTACGACGGCGGTTATAATTTTGGAATAAAATTGAAATTGACATTGCCCGTTCGGGATGTTCTCAATTGAGCCCCACTCACCATTCCACTTTGGCCCACAGCGATGGACTATCTCCGCAGAATCCCTCTGACTCAACCTGCTGAGATATCCAGCGTTTTCTGGGAGATTGAACCCTTTTCCTGACTGACCACAGAAACGTAGGAAATAGGTGCAGGAGTAGGCCATTCGGCCCTTCTAGCCTGCACCGCCATTCAATGAGTTCATGGCTGAACATGCAACTTCAGGACCCCATTCCTGCTTTCTCTCCATACCCCTTGATCCCCCGAGTAGTGAGGACTTCATCTAACTCCCTTTTGGAATATATTTAGTGAATTGGCCTCAACAACTTTCTGTGGTAGAGAATTCCACAGGTTCACCACTCTCTGGGTGAAGAAGTTTCTCCTCATCTCGGTCCTAAATGGCTTACCCCTTATCCTCAGACTGTGACCCCCTGGTTCTGGACTTCCCCAACATCGGGAACATTCTTCCTGCATCTAACCTGTCCAGTCCCGTCAGAATTTTAAACCTTTCTATGAGATCCCCTCTCATTCTTCTGAACTCCAGTGAATACAAGCCCAGTGGATCCAGTCTTTCTTGATAGGTCAGTCCCGCCATCCCGGGAATCAGTCTGGTGAACCTTCGCTGCACTCCCTCAATAGCAAGAACGTCCTTCCTCAGGTTAGGAGACCAAAACTGTCCACAATACTCCAGGTGTGGCCTCACCAAGGCCCTGTACAACTGTAGCAACACCTCCCTGCCCCTGTACTCAAATCCCCTCGCTATGAAGGCCAACATGCCATTTGCCTTCTTAACCGCCTGCTGTACCTGCATGGCCAACCTTCAATGACTGATGTACCATGACACCCAGGTCTCGTTGCACCTCCCCTTTTCCTAATCTGTCACCATTCAGATAATAGTCTGTCTCTCTGTTTTTACCCCCAAAGTGGATAACCTCACATTTATCCACATTATACTGACATCTGCCATGCATTTGCCCACTCACCGAACCTATCCAAGTCACTCTGCAGCCTCATAGCATCCTCCTCGCAGCTCACACTGCCACCCAACTTAGTGTCATCGGCAAATTTGGAGATACTACATTTAATCCCCTCGTCTAAATCATTAATGTACAATGTAAACAGCTGGGGCCCCAGCACAGAACCTTGCGGTACCCCACTAGTCACTGCCTGCCATTCTGAAAAGTCCCCATTTACTCCTCCTCTTTGCTTCCTGTCTGACAACCAGTTCTCAATCCACGTCAGCACACTACCCCCAATCCCGTGTGCTTTAACTTTGCTCATCAATCTCTTGTGTGGGACCTTGTCGAAAGCCTTCTGAAAGTCCAAATACACCACATCGACTGGTTCTCCCCTTGTCCACTCTACTGGAAACATCCTCAAAAAATTCCAGAAGGTTTGTCGAGCGTGATTTCCCCCTTTCACAAATCCACGCTGACTTGGACCTATCATGTCACCTCTTTCCAAATGCGCTGCAGTCACCAGTCAAGCCAGCACACTTTCCCGGGGCACAACAAATCGCGACCTGCCCATTTACACGCGCCGATCTCAAAGGCCGATAAAGTCTGCTGGGAATCGAGAATCGCAAGGCCCCCGGCAATGTCAAAGCGGGTGCGGTTTTTTTCTCAGCTAGCACGGTGATAAGCCTCTGGGGAGGCTGACCCCCAGCGCGCCCCCCCCTGGACATCACGAGCCATGAAAGGGTGTTCCCTCTCGCTCGCCCTCTGACTTTTTGAGGCGTGGCTGGGGTGTGACCTGGTCGCTGGCCAGGTCGGCATTTGTTGCCCATTCCTCTCACCCCCCCCCACCCCCCCCCCCACCTAACTGGCCCCTCGAGGGGGGTTCGTGGCGGTGAGCCTCCTTCTTGAACCGCTGCAGTCCGCGCGGTGAAGCTGCCTGCCCCTCCCCACGCAGTGCCGCTCGGGAGGGAGTTCCAGGATCGACGACGGAATAGCCAACGTGTGTCTCCAAGTCGGGCGACTGTGTGTGTGTGTGTGTGTGTGACTGGGAGGGGAACCGTGGAGGTGCTGATGTTCCCATTGGGCCCACCGCCCTTGTCCTTCTAGGCGGGGTAGAGGTCGCGGGTTCGGGGAGCATTTGCCAAAGAAGTCTTGGCGAATGACATAAGAACATGAGAATTAGGAACAGGGAGTAGACCATCTAGCCCCTCGAGCCTGCTCCACCATTCAATAAGAACATAAGAACATAATAAGTAGGAACAGGAGTAGACCATCGAGCCCCTCGAGCCTGCTCCACCATTCAATAAGAACATAAGAACATAATAAGTAGGAACAGGAGTAGACCATCTAGCCCCTCGAGCCTGCTCCACCATTCAATAAGAACATAAGAACATAATAAGTAGGAACAGGAGTAGACCATCTAGCCCCTCGAGCCTGCTCCACCATTCAATAAGAACATAAGAACATAATAAGTAGGAACAGGAGTAGACCATCAAGCCCCTCGAGCCTGCTCCACCATTCAATAAGAACATAAGAACATAATAAGTAGGAACAGGAGTAGACCATCGAGCCCCTCGAGCCTGCTCCACCATTCAATAAGAACATAAGAACATAATAAGTAGGAACAGGAGTAGACCATCTAGCCCCTCGAGCCTGCTCCACCATTCAATAGGAACATAAGAACATAATAAGTAGGAACAGGAGTAGACCATCTAGCCCCTCGAGCCTGCTCCACCATTCAATAAGAACATAAGAACATAATAAGTAGGAACAGGAGTAGACCATCTAGCCCCTCGAGCCTGCTCCGCCATTCAATAGGAACATAAGAACATAAGAACACCAGAATTAGGAACAGGAGTAGACCATCTAGCCCCTCGAGCCTGCTCCACCATTCAACAAGATCATGGCTGATCTGGCCGTGGACTCAGCTCCACTTACCCGCCCGCTCCCCGTAACCCTTAATTCCCTTATTGGTTAAAAATCTATCTATCTGTGACTTGAATACATTCAATGAGCTAGCCTCAACTGCTTCCTTGGGCAGAGAATTCCACAGATTCACAACCCTCTGGGAGAAGAAATTCCTTCTCAACTGGGTTTTAAATTGTCTCCCCCGTATTTTGAGGCTGTGCCCCCTAGTTCTAGTCTCCCCGACCAGTGGGAACAACCTCTCTGCCTCTATCTTGTCTATCCCTTTCATTATTTTAAATGTTTCTATAAGATCACCCCTCATCCTTCTGAACTCCAACGAGTAAAGACCCAGTCTACTCAATCTATCATCATAAGGCAACCCCCTCATCTCCGGAATCAGCCGAGTGAATCGTCTCTGTACCCCCTCCAAAGCCAGTATATCCTTCCTTAAGTAAGGTGACCAAAACTGTGCACGCAGTACTCCAGGTGCGGCCTCACCAATACCCTGTACAGTTGCAGCAGGACCTCCCTGCTTTTGTACTCCATCCCTCTCGCAATGAAGGCCAACATCCCATTCGCCTTCCTGATTACCTGCTGCACCTGCAAACTAACTTTTTGGGATCCATGCACAAGGGCCCCCAGGTCCCTCTGCACCGCAGCATGTTGTAATTTCTCCCCATTCAAATAATATTCCCTTTTACTGTTTTATTCCCAAGGTGGATGAGCTCACACTTTCCGACATTGTATTCCATCTGCCAAACCTTAGCCCATTCGCTTAACCTATCCAAATCTCCCTGCAGCCTCTCTGTGTCCTCTACACAACCCGCTTTCCCACTAATCTTTGTGTCGTCTGCAAATTCTGTTACACTGCGCTCTGTCCCCTCTTCCAGGTCATCTATGTATATTGTAAACAGTTGTGGTCCCAGCACCGATCCCTGTGGCACACCACTAACCACCGATTTCCAACCCGAAAAGGACCCATTTATCCCGACTCTCTGCTTCCTGTTGGCCAGCCAATTCTCGATCCGTGCCGACACATTTCCTCTGACTCCGCGTACCTCTATCTTCTGCAGTAACCTTTTGTGTGGCACCTGATCGAATGCCTTTTGGAAATCTAAATACACCACATCCATCGGTACACCTCTATCCACCATGCTCGCGATATCCTCAAAGAATTCCAGCAAGTTAGTTAAACGTGATTTCCCCCCTTTCATGAATCCGTGTTGCGTCTGCTTGGCCGCACTGTTCCTATCCCGATGTCCCGCTATTTCTTCCTCAATGCTAGCTTCAAGCAGTTCCCCCCCGCCGCAGATGTGAAACTAACCGGCCTGTAGTTACCTGCCTTTTGTCTGGCCGCCCCCTTGTTTGAACAGAGGCCTTACATTCGCTGCTCTCCGATCCGCTGATACCTCTCCCCAGAGCCTGGCGAGTTTTGCTCGAGTTTGGCTCGAGCATGATGGGTTGCCACGGAGCATCTGGGCGATGGTGGACAGTGCAGACACGGTGCCCTGGGCTGGGGGGGTTTGTGGTGGAGGGTGAGGGAATGGTGGGGGGGTTTTTTTTTTTTTTTGCTGGGCCAGTCTGGCGGGATGCTTTGTCCCGGATCTCTCTCTCTCTCTCTCTCTCTGTCCAGCGCTGTTGGAGCTGCGACTCATCCAGGCCAAGTGAGGAAGTGTTTTCCATCACACTCCTGACTTTGTGCCTTGTCGCTGGTGGGGAGGATTTGGTGGCGGGTGTCCCGGGAGGGGGTGGGCAGAGTCAGGAGGTGAGAGAACACCGGCCACAGGACACCGGCCAATGCCAAGAGTCTGTGGCGTCAAGGCTCAGCTGTTTGCAAACCCGGAAGTTTGAGAACCCGAGCCCGGGAGCATTGGCAGCGGGCAAATCCCGCAACCTCGAGGGAGAGGCTTGGCCGACAGCCGGTCCGGAAATCCGTGGCTCGCTCCCGCGAGCAACGGCGCACAATTTAATGAGCGCGTGGAAGCGTTTACCGAAAGTGGGCATTGTAAGGCCATCGTTGACGTCTGTGCATTTGTGCGTGATTTGCTGAAGCTTTTTGAGCGCCGGAATAAAGTCTGTGTCGTTCCTCATTCGCTTCCGGATTCTCCTCGTGTCCTCCGGGGCCAGACGGGAAACCGAGCCCCCGTTCCGCCCCTTTTTTCAGCTGCACGCCAAGGATCCCGCGGCAGGGAGGAGTAATAGAGCACAGCAAGAGGCCATTCAGCCCATCGAGCCGGCGACAGACGGATCCGATCAGCCCCCGCTCCCCCCCTCGCTCATTCCCCTCAGTACTGTCCCTCCGACAGTGTGGCACTCCCTCGGTACTGCCCCTCCGACAGTGCGGGGCTCCCTCGGTACTGCCCCTCCGACAGTGCGGAGCTCCCTCAGTACTGTCCCTCCGACAGTGCGGCACTCCCTCAGTACTGTCCCTCCGACAGTGCGGCACTCCCTCAGTACTGTCCCTCCGACAGTGCGGCACTCCCTCGGTACTGCCCCTCCGACAGTGCGGCACTCCCTCGGTACTGCCCCTCCGACAGTGCGGCGCTCCCTCAGTACTGCCCCTCCGACAGTGCGGCGCTCCCTCAGTACTGCCCCTCCGACAGTGCGGCGCTCCCTCAGTACTGCCCCTCCGACAGTGCGGCGCTCCCTCAGTACTGCCCCTCCGACAGTGCGGCGCTCCCTCAGTACTGCCCCTCCGACAGTGCGGCACTCCCTCGGTACTGCCCCTCCGACAGTGCGGCGCTCCCTCGGTACTGCCCCTCCGACAGTGCGGCGCTCCCTCAGTACTGCCCCTCCGACAGTGCGGCACTCCCTCAGTACTGCCCCTCCGACAGTGCGGCGCTCCCTCGGTACTGCCCCTCCGACAGTGCGGGGCTCCCTCGGTACTGCCCCTCCGACAGTGCGGCGCTCCCTCGGTACTGCCCCTCCGACAGTGCGGCGCTCCCTCAGTACTGCCCCTCCGACAGCACAGTGCGGCACTCCCTCAGTACTACCCCTCCGACAGTGCGGCACTCCCTCAGTACTACCCCTCCGACAGTGCGGCACTCCCTCAGTACTGTCCCTCCGACAGTGCGGCACTCCCTCAGTACTGTCCCTCCGACAGTGCGGCACTCCCTCAGTACTGCCCCTCCGACAGTGCGGCACTCCCTCAGTACTGCCCCTCCGACAGTGCGGCGCTCCCTCAGTACTGCCCCTCCGACAGTGCGGCGCTCCCTCAGTACTGCCCCTCCGACAGTGCGGCGCTCCCTCGGTACTGTCCCTCCGACAGTGCGGCGCTCCCTCAGTACTACCCCTCCGACAGTGCGGCACTCCCTCAGTACTGTCCCTCCGACAGTGCGGCACTCCCTCAGTACTGTCCCTCCGACAGTGCAGCACTCCCTCAGTACTGCCCCTCCGACAGTGCGGCGCTCCCTCAGTACTGCCCCTCCGACAGTGTGGCGCTCCCTCAGTACTGCCCCTCCGACAGTGCGGCACTCCCTCAGTACTGCCCCTCCGACAGTGCGGCACTCCCTCAGTACTGCCCCTCCGACAGGATCTTGCGGAGACAGCGTTGGTGGTATTTCTCCAGCGACTCGAGGTGTCTACTGTACATGGTCCATGTCTCTGGGCCATACAGGAGGGTGGGTATTACTGCAGCCCTGTAGACCATGAGCTGGGGGTGAGATACCTACTGTACATGGTCCGTGTCTCTGAGCCATACAGGAGGGTGGGTATCACTACAGCCCTGTAGACCATGAGCTGGGGGTGAGATACCTACTGTACACGGTCCGTGTCTCTGGGCCACACAGGAGGGTGGGTATTACTACAGCCCTGTAGACCATGAGCTGGGGGTGAGGTACCTACTGTACATGGTCCATGTCTCTGGGTCATACAGGAGGGTGGGTATCACTACAGCCCTGTAGACCATGAGCTGGGGGTGAGATACCTACTGTACATGGTCCATGTCTCTGGGCCATACAGGAGGGTGGGTATCACTACAGCCCTGTAGACCATGAGCTGGGGGTGAGGTACCTACTGTACATGGTCCATGTCTCTGGGCCATACAGGAGGGCGGGTATCACTACAGTCCTGTAGACCATGAGCTGGGGGTGAGGTACCTACTGTACATGGTCCATGTCTCTGGGCCATACAGGAGGGTGGGTATCACTACAGCCCTGTAGACCATGAGCTGGGGGTGAGGTACCTACTGTACATGGTCCATGTCTCTGGGCCATACAGGAGGGTGTGTATTACTACAGCCCTGTAGACCATGAGCTGGGGGTGAGGTGTCTACTGTACACGGTCCATGTCTCTGGGCCATACAGGAGGGTGGGTATCACTACAGTCCTGTAGACCATGAGCTGGGGGTGAGGTACCTACTGTACATGGTCCGTGTCTCTGGGCCATACAGGAGGGTGGGTATCACTACAGCCCTGTAGACCATGAGCTGGGGGTGAGATACCTACTGTACACGGTCCATGTCTCTGGGCCATACAGGAGGGTGGGTATCACTACAGCCCTGTAGACCATGAGCTGGGGGTGAGATACCTACTGTACACGGTCCATGTCTCTGGGCCATACAGGAGGGCGGGTATCACTACAGCCCTGTAGACCATGAGCTGGGGGTGAGATACCTACTGTACATGGTCCGTGTCTCTGGGCCATACAGGAGGGCGGGTATCACTACAGCCCTGTAGACCATGAGCTGGGGGTGAGATACCTACTGTACATGGTCCATGTCTCTGGGCCATACAGGAGGGTGGGTATTACTACAGCCCTGTAGACCATGAGCTGGGGGTGAGGTGTCTACTGTACATGGTCCATGTCTCTGGGCCATACAGGAGGGTGGGTATCACTACAGCCCTGTAGACCATGAGCTGGGGGTGAGATACCTACTGTACATGGTCCATGTCTCTGGGCCATACAGGAGGGTGGGTATCACTACAGCCCTGTAGACCATGAGCTGGGGGTGAGATACCTACTGTACATGGTCCATGTCTCTGGGCCATACAGGAGGGTGGGTATCACTACAGCCCTGTAGACCGCGAGATCGGTGGTCGTATGTCACCCTCTACTCTGGATGACTGATTAAGGACAAAGATGAAGAAGAGGTACAGATATAGCAGGACTTTCCCACTTTTTAACTCCCTCCCCTCCCGCCCTTTATTATTTAAAGGGAGAAAGATTACAAAGTGCGGCAGTACAGCGGGACCTGGGGGTTACTTGTACGTGAAACACAAAAGGTTAGTACGCGGGTACAGCAAGTGATCAGGAAGGGCCAATGGTATCTTGGCCTTTATTGCAAAGGGGGATGGAGTATAAAAGCAGGGAAGTCTCACTCCAGTTACACAGGGGTATTGGTGAGGCCACACCTGGAGTACTGCGTGCACAGTTCTGCTCTCCGTATTTACCAAAGGACGTACTTTGCTTTGGAGGCAGTTCAGAGCAGGTTCACTCAGTTGATTCCGGGGATGAGGGGGTTGACTTATGAGGAAAGGTTGAGGAGGTTGGGCCTCTACTCATTGGAGTTCAGAAGAAGGAGAGGTGATCTTATGGAAACGTATCAGATTATGAGGGGGGGGGCTCGACAAGGTGGATGCAGAGAGGATGTTCCCACTGATGGGGGAGACTAGAACTAGGGGGCATGGTCTTAGAATAAGGGGGCCGCCCATTTAAAACTGAGATGAGGAGGAATTCCTTCTCTCGGAGGGTTGTAAATCTGTGGAACTCGCTGCTTCAGAGAGCTGTGGGAGCCGGGACATTGAATATATTTAAGACAGAGATAGACAGTTCCTGAACCGATAAGGGGGCGGGCGGGGAAGTGGAGCTGTGTCCATGATCGGATCAGGCCACGGTGGTGTTAAATGGCGGAGCAGGGCTCGAGGGGCCGAATGGCCCCCCTCCTGCTCCTGTTTCTGATGTTTTTAAATGTCCCTCTACACTGTCCCATCAAACACTCCCAGAGCAGGTACAGCACGGGGTTAGATACAGAGTAAAGCTCCCTCTACACTGTCCCATCAAACACTCCCAGGGCAGGTACAGGGGGTTAGATACAGAGTAAAGTTCCCTCTACACTGTCCCATCAAACACTCCCAGGGCAGGTACAGCGGGTTAGATACAGAGTAAAGCTCTCTCTACACTGTCCCATCAAACACTCCCAGGGCATGTACAGGGGGTTAGATACAGAGTAAAGCTCCCTCTACACTGTCCCATCAAACACTCCCAGGGCAGGTACAGCACGGGGTTAGATACAGAGTAAAGCTCCCTCTACACTGTCCCATCAAACACTCCCAGGGCAGGTACAGGGGGTTAGATACAGAGTAAAGCTCCCTCTACACTGTCCCATCAAACACTCCCAGGGCAGGTACAGGGGGTTAGATACAGAGTAAAGCTCCCTCTACACTGTCCCATCAAACACTCCCAGGGCAGGTACAGCACGGGGTTAGATACAGAGTAAAGCTCCCTCTACACTGTCCCATCAAACACTCCCAGGGCAGGTACAGGGGGTTAGATACAGAGTAAAGTTCCCTCTACACTGTCCCATCAAACACTCCCAGGGCAGGTACAGGGGGTTCGATACAGAGTAAAGCTCCCTCTACACTGTCCCATCAAACACTCCCAGGGCAGGTACAGGGAGTTAGATACAGAGTAAAGCTCCCTCTACACTGTCCCATCAAACTCTCCCAGGGCAGGTACAGGGGGTTCGATACAGAGTAAAGCTCCCTCTACACTGTCCCATCAAACACTCCCAGGGCAGGTACAGGGGGTTAGATACAGAGTAAAGCTCCCTCTACACTGTCCCATCAAACACTCCCAGGGCAGGTACAGGGGGTTAGATACAGAGTAAAGTTCCCTCTACACTGTCCCATCAAACACTCCCAGGGCAGGTACAGGGGGTTCGATACAGAGTAAAGCTCCCTCTACACTGTCCCATCAAACACTCCCAGGGCAGGTACAGGGAGTTAGATACAGAGTAAAGCTCCCTCTACACTGTCCCATCAAACTCTCCCAGGGCAGGTACAGGGGGTTCGATACAGAGTAAAGCTCCCTCTACACTGTCCCATCAAACACTCCCAGGGCAGGTACAGGTGGTTAGATACAGAGTAAAGCTCCCTCTACACTGTCCCATCAAACACTCCCAGAGCAGGTACAGGGGGTTAGATACAGAGTAAAGCTCCCTCTACACTGTCCCATCAAACACTCCCAGGGCAGGTACAGGGGGTTAGATACAGAGTAAAGCTCCCTCTATACTGTCCCATCAAACACTCCCAGGGCAGGTACAGGGGGTTAGATACTGAGTAAAGCTCCCTGGGGCGAGGCTGCCTCCTGGTGGTGAGTTACTGAATTACACCCAGGACATGGAGCGAGGCTGCCTCCTGGTGGTGTGTTACTGAATTACACACGGGACATGGAGCGAGGCTGCCTCCTGGTGGTGAGTTACTGAATTACACCCAGGACATGGAGCGAGACTGTCTCCTGGTGGTGTGTTACTGAATTACACCCAGGACATGGAGCGAGGCTGCCTCCTGGTGGTGAGTTACTGAATTACACCCAGGACATGGAGCGAGACTGTCTCCTGGTGGTGTGTTACTGAATTACACACGGGACATGGAGCGAGGCTGCCTCCTGGTGGTGAGTTACTGAATTACACCCAGGACATGGAGCGAGACTGTCTCCTGGTGGTGAGTTACTGAATTATACCCAGGACATGCAGCGAGGCTGCCTCCTGGTGGTGAGGTACTGAATTACACCCGGGACATGGAGCGAGGCTGCCTCCTGGTGGTGAGTTACTGAATTACACCCGGGACATGGAGCGAGGCTGCCTCCTGGTGGTGAGTTACTGAATTACACCCAGGACATGGAGCGAGGCTGCCCCCTGGTGGTGAGTTACTGAATTACACCCAGGACATGGAGCGAGGCTGCCTCCTGCTGGTGAGTTACTGAATTACACCCAGGACATGGAGCGAGGCTGCCTCCTGGTGGTGAGTTACTGAATTACACCCAGGACATGGAGCGAGGCTGCCTCCTGGTGGTGTGTTACTGAATTACACACGGGACATGGAGCGAGGCTGCCTCCTGGTGGTGAGTTACTGAATTACACCCAGGACATGGAGCGAGTCTGTCTCCTGGTGGTGTGTTACTGAATTACACCCAGGACATGGAGCGAGGCTGCCTCCTGGTGGTGAGTTACTGAATTACACCCAGGACATGGAGCGAGGCTGCCTCCTGCTGGTGAGTTACTGAATTACACCCAGGACATGGAGCGAGGCTGCCTCCTGGTGGTGAGTTACTGAATTACACCCAGGACATGGAGCGAGGCTGCCTCCTGGTGGTGTGTTACTGAATTACACCCAGGACATGGAGCGAGGCTGCCTCCTGGTGGTGAGTTACTGAATTACACCCAGGACATGGAGCGAGACTGCCTCCTGGTGGTGAGTTACTGAATTACACCCGGGACATGGAGCGAGGCTGCCTCCTGGTGGTGAGTTACTGAATTACACCCAGGACATGGAGCGAGTCTGTCTCCTGGTGGTGTGTTACTGAATTACACCCAGGACATGGAGCGAGGCTGCCTCCTGGTGGTGAGTTACTGAATTACACCCAGGACATGGAGCGAGGCTGCCCCTTGGTGGTGAGTTACTGAATTACACCCAGGACATGGAGCGAGGCTGCCCCTTGGTGGTGAGTTACTGAATTACACCCAGGACATGGAGCGAGGCTGCCTCCTAGTGGTGAGTTACTGAATTACACCCGGGACATGGAGCGAGGCTGCCTCCTGGTGGTGAGTTACTGAATTACACCCGGGACATGGAGCGAGGCTGCCTCCTGGTGGTGAGTTACTGAATTACACCCAGGACATGGAGTGAGACTGCCTCCTGGTGGTGAGTTACTGAATTACACCCAGGACATGGAGCGAGGCTGCCTCCTGGTGGTGAGTTACTGAATTACACCCGGGACATGGAGCGAGGCTGCCTCCTGGTGGTGTGTTACTGAATTACACCATGGACATGGAGCGAGGCTGCCTCCTGGTGGTGTGTTACTGAATTACACCCAGGACATGGAGCGAGGCTGCCCCCTGGTGGTGAGTTACCAGAGGAGAGGGGAAAACATGCAGCAATTTGTTGTGATGGGGAATGAGCTGCCTGAAAGGGCGATGGAAGCAAGTTTCAAAAGACAGGTGGAAAACACTTGAAAAGGAAATAATTGCAGGGCAATGGTGAAAGAGCAGGGGGTGGGGCTAGTGGGCCTCATTGGGGAGCTCCACCAAAGAGCCGAGGTGTAATACAATAACTCACCACCAGGAGGCAGCCTCGCTGCATGTCCTGTGTGTAATTCAGTAACTCACCACCAGGAGGCAGCCTCGCTGCATGTCCTGGGTGTAATACAATAACTCACCACCAGGAGGCAGCCTCGCTCCATGTCCTGGGTGTAATTCAGTAACTCACCACCAGGAGGCAGCCTCGCTCCATGTCCTGGGTGTAATTCAGTAACTCACCACCAGGAGGCAGCCTCGCTCCATGTCCTGTGTGTAATTCAGTAACTCACCACCAGGAGGCAGCCTCGCTCCATGTCCTGGGTGTAATTCAGTAACACACCACCAGGAGGCAGCCTCGCTCCATGCCCTGGGTGTTATATAGTAACTCACCACCAGGAGGCAGCCTCGCTCCATGCCCTGGGTGTTATACAGTAACTCACCACCAGGAGGCAGCCTCGCTCCATGCCCTGGGTGTAATTCAGTAACTCACCACCAGGAGGCAGCCTCGCTCCATGTCCTGGGTGTTATACAGTAACTCACCACCAGGAGGCAGCCTCGCTCCATGTCCCGGGTGTAATTCAGTAACTCACCACCAGGAGGCAGCCTCGCTCCATGTCCTGGGTGTTATACAGTAACTCACCACCAGGAGGCAGCCTCGCTCCATGTCCCGGGTGTAATTCAGTAACACACCACCAGGAGGCAGCCTCGCTCCATGTCCTGCGTGTAATTCAGTAACACACCACCAGGAGGCAGCCTCGCTCCATGTCCCGGGTGTAATTCAGTAACACACCACCAGGAGGCAGCCTCGCTCCATGTTCTGGGTGTAATTCAGTAACTCACCACCAGGAGGCAGCCTCGCTCAATGTCCTGGGTGTAATTCAGTAACACACCACCAGGAGGCAGCCTCGCTCCATGTCCTGGGTGTAATTCAGTAACTCACCACCAGGAGGCAGCCTCGCTCCATGTCCTGGGTGTAATTCAGTAACTCACCACCAGGAGACAGCCTCGCTCCATGTCCCGGGTGTAATTCAGTAACACACCACCAGGAGGCAGCCTCGCTCCATGTCCTGGGTGTAATTCAGTAACTCACCACCAGGAGGCAGCCTCGCTCCATGTCCCGGGTGTAATTCAGTAACACACCACCAGGAGGCAGCCTCGCTCCATGTCCTGGGTGTAATTCAGTAACTCTCCACCAGGAGGCAGCCTTGCTCCATGTCCTGGGTGTAATTCAGTAACTCACCACCAGGAGGCAGCCTCGCTCCATGTCCTGGGTGTAATTCAGTAACTCACCACCAGGGGGCAGTCTCGCTCCATGTCCTGGGTGTAATTCAGTAACTCACCACCAGGAGGCAGCCTCGCTCCATGTCCTGGGTGTAAATCAGTAACACACCACCAGGAGGCAGCCTCGCTCCATGTCCTGGGTGTAATTCAGTAACTCACCACCAGGAGGCAGCCTCGCTCCATGTCCTGGGTGTAATTCAGTAACACACCACCAGGAGGCAGCCTCGCTCCATGTCCTGGGTGTAATTCAGTAACACACCACCAGGAGGCAGCCTCGCTCCATGTCCCGGGTGTAATTCAGTAACTCACCACCAGGAGGCAGCCTCGCTCCATGTCCTGGGTGTAATTCAGTAACACACCACCAGGAGGCAGCCTCGCTCCATGTCCTGGGTGTAATTCAGTAACACACCACCAGGAGGCAGCCTCGCTCCATGTCCTGGGTGTAATTCAGTAACTCACCACCAGGAGGCAGCCTCGCTCCATGTCCCGGGTGTAATTCAGTAACTCACCACCAGGAGGCAGCCTCGCTCCATGTCCTGGGTGTAATTCAGTAACACACCACCAGGAGGCAGCCTCGCTCCGGGTCCTGGGTGTAATTCAGTAACTCACCACCAGGAGGCAGCATTAATCCACGTTCTGGGTGTGATACGGTAACACACCACCAGGAGGCAGCCTCGCTCCATGTCCTGGGTGTAATTCAGTAACACACCACCAGGAGGCAGCCTCGCTCCGGGTCCTGGGTGTAATTCAGTAACACACCACCAGGAGGCAGCCTCGCTCCATGTCCTGGGTGTAATTCAGTAACTCACCACCAGGAGGCAGCCTCGCTCCATGTCCCGTGTGTAATTCAGTAACACACCACCAGGAGGCAGCCTCGCTCCATGTCCTGGGTGTAATTCAGTAACTCACCACCAGGAGGCAGCATTAATCCACGTTCTGGTTGTGATAGGGTAACTAACCCGTGCTGTACCTGTCCTGTCAGCCGTGGTTCACTGGGCCTCCCCCTCGCCTCAGAGTCAGAAGGTTGAGGGTTCGAGTCTCACTCCAGGGACTTGGGCACATAAATCTAGGCCGACACTCCCCGTGTAGTACTGAGGGAGCGTCGCACTGTCGGAGGGGCAGTACTGAGGGAGTGCCGCACTGTCAGAGGGGCAGTACTGAGGGAGTGCTGCACTGTCGGAGGGGCAGTACTGAGGGAGTGCCGCACTGTCGGAGGGACAGTACTGAGGGAGTGTCTCACTGTCGGAGGGACAGTACTGAGGGAGTGCCGCGCTGTCGGAGGGGCAGTACTGAGGGAGTGCCGCACTGTCGGAGGGACAGTACTGAGGGAGTGCCGCACTGTCGGAGGGACAGTACTGAGGGAGTGCCGCACTGTCGGAGGGACAGTACTGAGGGAGTGCCGCACTGTCGGAGGGACAGTACTGAGGGAGTGCCGTACTGTCGGAGGGGCAGTACTGAGGGAGTGCCGCACTGTTGGAGGGGCAGTACTGAGGGAGTGCCGCACTGTCGGAGGGGCAGTACTGAGGGAGTGCTGCACTGTCGGAGGGGCGGTACTGAGGGAGTGCTGCACTGTCGGAGGGACAGTACTGAGGGAGTGCCGCACTGTTGGAGGGGCAGTACTGAGGGAGCGCCGCACTGTTGGAGGGGCAGTACTGAGGGAGCCCCGCACTGTCGGAGGGGCAGTACTGAGGGAGCGACGCACTGTCGGAGGGGCGGTACTGAGGGAGTGCCGCACTGTCGGAGGGACAGTACTGAGGGAGTGCCGCACTGTCGGAGGGGCAGTACTGAGGGAGCGCCGCACTGTCGGAGGGGCAGTACTGAGGGAGAGCCGCACTGTCGGAGGGGCGGTACTGAGGGAGTGCCGCACTGTCGGAGGGGCAGTACTGAGAGACCGGTGCTGGACCTGCCCCGGGGGGGGGGGAGGGGGGGGGGTGTACGGTGAAGGTGCTATATAAATACCAGTTGTTGTTGTAGTGTGTGACCCTGTAATACCCTCCCTGGCCCTGCAGGGGGCGCTTTACTCGGCATTCACCGCCTCAGCCAATGGCAGCCGGCCCTCTCTGTGATGGGCAGCCGCCTCAACCAATGGCCGGCGCCGTCCGCCTGTGAGGGACACCGCCCACTCGACTTGGTGATGGACAGCTCGCCCCGACCAATCACCGGGCCGCCCCGGCTCGCCTTCTGTCCCCGCCCCAGCGTCATTGCGTCATCGCGCTTTGATGGCAGCGCTGGAAGTCGCCCTTAAAGCGGAGCCGCCCACCCCGCTAATTATGGTTGTGGCAACTCTAATTCAGCCCTGGCCCAATTAAAGCGGGAACCGGACTGTGGAAAGTCAGTGGGTGGGAGAGGAGGGGAAAGGGGAGAAATAAATGCAGGGACAAGGCGGGGGGGATGGAAAAGGGAGAAATAAGCCACAGAATTGCTTTGAATCATAGAACTATAGAAACAGAGACAATAGGTGCAGGAGTCGGCTATTCGGCCCTTCGAGCCTGCACCACCATTCAATAAGATCACGGCTGGTCATTCCCCTCAGTACCCCTTTCCTGCTTTCTCTCCATACCCCTTGATCCCTTTAGCCGTAAGGACCACATCTAACTCCCTCTGGAATATATCCAACGAACTGGTCCTCAACAACTTTCTGTGGTAGAGAATTCCACAGGTTCACCACTCTCTGGGTGAAGAAGTTTCTCCTCATCTCGGTCCTAAATGGCTTACCCCTTATCCTGAGACTGTGTGACCCCCCTGGTTCTGGAACTCCCCAACATCGGGAACATTCTTCCCGCATCTAACCTGTCCCGTTAGAGTGACTTGGATAGGTTTGGTGAGTGGACAAATGCATGGCAGATGAAGTATAATGTGGATAAATGTGAGGTTATCCACTTTGGTGGTAAAAACAGAGAGACAGACTATTATCTGAATGGTGACAGATTAGGAAAAGGGGAGGTGCAACGAGACCTGGGTGTCAGGGTACATCAGTCATTGAAGGTTGGCCATGCAGGTACAGCAGGCGGTGAAGAAAGCAAATGGTATGTTGGCCTTCATAGCGAGGGGATTTGAGTACAGGGGCAGGGAGGTGTTGCTACAGTTGTACAGGGCCTTGGTGAGGCCACACCTGGAGTATTGTGTACAGTTTTGGTCTCCTAACCTGAGGAAGGACATTCTTGCTATTGAGGGAGTGCAGCGAAGGTTCACCAGACTGATTCCCGGGATGGCGGGACTGACCTATCAAGAAAGACTGGATCAACTGGACTTGTATTCACTGGAGTTTAGAAGGATGAGAGGGGACCTCATAGAAACGTTTAAAATTCTGACGGGACTGGACAGGTTAGATGCAGGAAGAATGTTCCCGATGTTGGGGAAGTCCAGAACCAGGGGGGGTCACACAGTCTAAGGATAAGGGGTAAGCCATTTAGGACCGAGATGAGGAGAGACTTCTTCAGCCAGTGAGTGGTGAACCTGTGGAATTCTCTACCACAGAAAGTAGTTGAGGCCAATTCACTAAATATATTTAAAAAGGAGTTAGATGAAGTCCTTACTACTCGGGGGATCAAGGGGTATGGTGAGAAAGCAGGAATGGGGTACTGAAGTTGCATGTTCAGCCATGAACTCATCGAATGGCGGTGCAGGCTCGAAGGGCCGAATAGCCTACTCCTGCACCTATTGTCGATGTTTCTATGTTTCTTGGTCCTGGATGGTGTCGAGCATGTTGTGTTTGTTGGAGCTGCACTCACCCAGGGCAAGTGGGGAGTGTTCCCTCACACTCCTGACTTGTGTCCTGTCGACGGCGGAGAGGCATTGGGGAGTCAGGAGGTGAGACACGGGCCACAGAATACCCAGCCTCTGAGCCGCTCTTGTGGCCACAGTATTTATGTGTCGGGTCCAGTGACGTTTCTGGTCAATAGTGACCCCCCAGGATGTTGACGGTGGGAGATTCGGCGTTAAATGTCCAGGGGCAGTGGTTCGACTCTCACTTGTTGGAGATGGTCATTGTCCGACACTTGTGTGGTGCGAATGTTACTTCCCGCACGTTTGACAAAATTGCTGGAGTTCTTTGCTGCAATGAACAGGGTGGATCAAGGGGGAACCAGTGGATGTGGTGTATTTGGATTTCCAGAAGGCATTTGACAAGGTGCCACATAAAAGGTCACTGCCCAAGATCAAAGTTCACGGGGTTGGGGGGTAATATATTCGCAGGGATAGAGGATTGGCTAACGAACAGAGAACAGAGAGTCGGGATAAATGGTTCATTCTCGGGTTGGCAAACAGTAATTAGTGGGGTGTCGCAGGGAGCAGTACTGGGAGAGAGACTGGGGGGGGAGAGAGAGAGAGACTGGGGGGGAGAGAGAGAGAGACTGGGGGGAGAGAGAGACTGGTGGGAGAGAGAGAGAGACTGGGGGGAGAGAGAGACTGGTGGGAGAGAGAGAGAGACTGGGGGGAGAGAGAGAGAGAGAGTGAGAGAGACTGGAGGGAGAGAGAGAGACTGGGGGGGAAGAGAGAGACTGGGGGGAAAGAGAGAGAGACTGGGGGGAAGAGAGAGAGACTGGGGGGAAGAGAGAGACTGGGGGGGAGAGAGAGAGACTGGGGAGAGAGAGAGAGAGAGACTGGGGGGGAGAGAGAGAGAGTGAGAGAGACTGGAGGGAGAGAGAGAGACTGGGGGGGAAGAGAGAGACTGAGGGGGAGAGAGAGACTGAGGGGAAGAGAGAGAGAGACTGGGGGGAGAGAGAGAGACTGGGGGGAGAGAGAGAGACTGGGGGGAGAGAGAGAGACTGGGGGGGAGAGAGAGACTGGGGGAGAGAGAGAGAGACTGGGGGGGAGAGAGAGAGACTGGGGGGGAGAGAGAGAGACTGGGGGGGAGAGAGAGAGACTGGGGGGGAGAGAGAGAGACTGGGGGGGAGAGAGAGAGACTGGGGGGGAGAGAGAGAGACTGGGGGGGAGAGAAAGAGACTGGGGGGGAGAGAGAGAGACTGGGGGGGAGAGAGAGAGACTGGGGGGGAGAGAGAGAGACTGGGGGGGAGAGAGAGAGACTGGGGGGGAGAGAGAGAGACTGGGGGGGAGAGAGAGAGATTGGAGGGGAGAGAGAGACTGGAGGGGGACAGAGAGAGAGACTGGGGGGGAGAGAGAGAGAGATTGAGAGAGACTAGGGAAGAGAGAGAGATTAGGGGGGAGAGAGAGAGAGACTGGGAGGAGAGAGAGAGACTGGCGGGAGGGAGAGAAATTGGGGGGAGAGAGAGAGACTGGGGGGAGAGAGAGAGACTGGGGGGGAGAGAGAGAGACTGGGGGGGGGAAGAGAGAGAGAGACTGGGGGGAGAGAGAGAGAGAGACTGGGGGGAGAGAGAGAGAGACTGGGGGGAGAGAGAGAGAGACTGGGGGGAGAGAGAGAGAGACTGGGGAGAGAGAGAGAGATGAGGGGGAGAGAGATGAGGGGGAGAGAGACTGGGGGGAGAGTGAGAGAATGGGGGGGAGAGAGAGAGAGAGAGAGTGAGAGAGACTGGGGGGGAGAGAGAGACTGGGGGGGAGAGAGAGACTGGGGGAGAGAGAGAGACTGGCGGGATGGAGATAGAGACTGGGGGGGGGGAGAGAGAGACTGGTGGGGGGGAGAGAGAGACTGGTGGGGGGGAGAGAGAGACTGGGGGGAGAGAGAGAGACTGGCGGGATGGAGATAGAGACTGGGGGGGGAGAGAGAGACTGGGGGGAGAGAGAGAGAGACTGGGGGGAGAGAGAGAGAGACTGGGGGGAGAGAGAGAGAGACTGGGGGGAGAGAGAGAGAGACTGGGGGGAGAGAGAGAGACTGGGGGGAGAGAGAGAGACTGGGGGAGAGAGAGAGACTGGGGGGAGAGAGAGAGACTGGGGGGAGAGAGAGAGACTGGGGGGAGAGATAGAGAGACTGGGGAGAGAGAGAGACTGGGGAGAGAGAGAGATGAGGGGGAGAGAGACTGGGGGGGAGAGAGAGACTGGGGGGGAGAGAGAGACTGGGGGAGAGAGAGAGACTGGGGGGAGGGAGAGAGAGACTGGGGGGTGAGAGAGAGACTGGTGGGGGGAGAGAGAGTTAGGGGGGGGAGAGAGACTGAGGAGAGAGAGACAGACTGGTGGGGGGAGAGAGAGAGAGAGACTGGGGGGAGAGAGAGAAAGATTGGGGGGGGGAGAGAGAGAGATTGGGAGGGGGAGAGAGAGAGAGACTGCTGGGGGAGAGAGAGACTGGGGGGAGAGAGAGAGACTGGGGGGAGAGAGAGCGACTGGGGGGAGGGAGAGAGAGAGACTGGTGGGAGAGAGAGAGACTGGTGGGAGAGAGAGAGACTGGGGGGGGAGAGAGAGAGCCTGGGGGGGGAGAGAGAGACTGGTGGGGGGAGAGAGAGAGACTGGTGGGGGAGAGAGAGAGACTGGTGGGGGAGAGAGAGAGACTGGTGGGGGAGAGAGAGAGACTGGGGGGGGGAGAGAGTGACTGGGGGGGGAGAGAGAGACTGGGGGGGGGAGAGAGAGAGACTGGGGGGAGAGAGAGAGAGACTGGGGGAGAGAGAGAGAGACTGGGGGAGAGAGAGAGAGACTGGGAAGAGAGAGAGAGACTAGGGGGAGGGAGAGAGACTAGGGGAGAGAGAGAGACTGGGTGGGAGAGAGAGAGACTGGGTGGGAGAGAGAGAGACTGGGGGTAGAGAGAGAGACTGGGGGGGAGAGAGAGACTGAGGGGAGAGAGAGAGACTGGGGGGGAGAGAGAGAGACTGGGGGGAGAGAGAGAGACTGGGGGGAGAGAGAGAGACTGGGGGGAGAGAGAGAGAGACTGAGGGGAGAGAGAGAGACTGGGGGGGGAGAGAGAGAGACTGGGGGGAGAGAGAGAGAGACTGGGGGGGAGAGAGAGAGACTGGGGGGAGAGAGAGAGACTGGGGGGGAGAGAGAGAGACTGGTGAGGGAGAGAGAGACTGGGGGGAGGAAGAGAGAGAGACTGGGGGGAGGGAGAGAGAGAGACTGGGGGGGAGAGAGAGAGAGACTGGGGGAGAGAGAGAGAGACTGGGGGGGAGAGAGAGAGACTGGGGGAGAGAGAGAGAGACTTGGGGGGGAGAGAGAGACTGGGTGGAGGGAGAGAGAGACTGGGGGGAGGGAGAGAGAGAGACTGGGGGAGGGAGAGAGAGAGACTGGGGGGAGGGAGAGAGAGAGACTGGGGGAGAGAGAGAGAGACTGTGGGAGAGAGAGAGAGACTGTGGGGAGAGAGAGAGAGACTGGGGGGAGAGAGAGAGACTGGGGGAGGGAGAGAGACTGGGGGGAGAGAGACAGACTGCTGGGGGAGAGAGAGACTGGGGGTGAGAGAGAGACTGGGGGTGAGAGAGAGACTGGGGGGTGAGAGAGAGACTGGGGGTGAGAGAGAGACTGGTGGGGAGAGAGAGAGACTGGGGCGGGGAGAGAGACTGGGGGGAGAGAGAGAGAGAGACTGGGGGGAGAGAGGGAGAGACTGGGGGGGAGAGAGAGACTGGTGGGGGGAGAGAGAGACTGGTGGGGGGAGAGAGAGACTGGTGGGGGGAGAGAGAGATTGGGGGATGGAGAGAGAGAGAGACTGGGGGAGAGAGTGAGACTGGGGGGTGGGGGAGAGAGAGACTGGGGGGAGAGAGAGACTGGGGGGGAGAGAGACCAGGGGAGGGAGAGAGAGACTGGGGGGGAGAGAGAGAGACTGGGGGGGGGAAGAGAGAGAGAGACTGGGGGGAGAGAGAGAGAGACTGGGGGGAGAGAGAGAGAGACTGGGGAGAGAGAGAGAGATGAGGGGAGAGAGATGAGGGGGAGAGAGACTGGGGGGAGAGTGAGAGAATGGGGGGGGAAGAGAGAGAGAGAGAGAGTGAGAGAGACTGGGGGGGAGAGAGAGACTGGGGGGGAGAGAGAGACTGGGGGAGAGAGAGAGACTGGCGGGATGGAGATAGAGACTGGGGGGGGGAGAGAGAGACTGGTGGGGGGGAGAGAGAGACTGGTGGGGGGGAGAGAGAGACTGGGGGGAGAGAGAGAGACTGGCGGGATGGAGATAGAGACTGGGGGGGGAGAGAGAGACTGGGGGGAGAGAGAGAGAGACTGGGGGGAGAGAGAGAGAGACTGGGGGGAGAGAGAGAGAGACTGGGGGGAGAGAGAGAGACTGGGGGGAGAGAGAGAGACTGGGGGGAGAGAGAGAGACTGGGGGGAGAGATAGAGAGACTGGGGAGAGAGAGAGACTGGGGAGAGAGAGAGATGAGGGGGAGAGAGACTGGGGGGAGAGAGAGAGACTGGGGGGGACAGAGAGACTGGGGGAGAGAGAGAGACTGGGGGAGAGAGAGAGACTGGGGGGAGGGAGAGAGAGACTGGGGGGTGAGAGAGAGACTGGTGGGGGGAGAGAGAGTTAGGGGGGGGAGAGAGACTGGGGAGAGAGAGACAGACTGGTGGGGGGAGAGAGAGACTGGGGGGAGAGAGAGAAAGATTGGGGGGGGGGAGAGAGAGAGATTGGGAGGGGGAGAGAGAGAGAGACTGCTGGGGGAGAGAGAGACTGGGGGGAGAGAGAGAGACTGGGGGGAGAGAGAGAGACTGGGGGGAGAGAGAGCGACTGGGGGGAGGGAGAGAGAGAGACTGGTGGGAGAGAGAGAGACTGGTGGGAGAGAGAGAGACTGGGGGGGGAGAGAGAGAGACTGGGGGGGGGAGAGAGAGACTGGTGGGGGGAGAGAGAGAGACTGGTGGGGGAGAGAGAGAGACTGGTGGGGGAGAGAGAGAGACTGGGGGGGGAGAGAGAGAGACTGGGGGGGGAGAGAGAGAGACTGGGGGGGGAGAGAGAGAGACTGGGGGGGGAGAGAGTGACTGGGGGGGGAGAGAGAGACTGGGGGGAGAGAGAGAGAGACTGGGGGAGAGAGAGAGAGACTGGGGGAGAGAGAGAGAGACTGGGAAGAGAGAGAGAGACTAGGGGGAGGGAGAGAGACTAGGGGAGAGAGAGAGACTGGGTGGGAGAGAGAGAGACTGGGTGGGAGAGAGAGAGACTGGGGGTAGAGAGAGAGACTGGGGGGGAGAGAGAGACTGAGGGGAGAGAGAGAGACTGGGGGGGAGAGAGAGAGACTGGGGGGAGAGAGAGAGACTGGGGGGAGAGAGAGAGACTGGGGGGAGAGAGAGAGAGACTGAGGGGAGAGAGAGAGACTGGGGGGGAGAGAGAGAGAGACTGGGGGGGAGAGAGAGAGACTGGGGGAGAGAGAGAGAGACTGGGAAGAGAGAGAGAGACTGGGGGGGAGAGAGAGAGACTGGGGGTGGAGAGAGAGAGACTGGGGGGGAGAGAGAGAGACTGGGGGGGGAGAGAGAGAGACTGGGGGGGAGAGAGAGAGACTGGGGGTGGAGAGAGAGAGACTGGGGGGGAGAGAGAGAGACTGGGGGGGAGAGAGAGAGACTGGGGGTGGAGAGAGAGAGACTGGGGGGGAGAGAGAGAGACTGGGGGTGGAGAGAGAGAGACTGGGGGGGAGAGAGAGAGACTGGGGGGGGGAGAGAGAGACTGGGGGGAGAGAGAGAGACTGGGGGGAGAGAGAGAGAGACTGGGGGAGAGAGAGAGAGACTGGGGGAGAGAGAGAGAGACTGGGAAGAGAGAGAGAGACTAGGGGAGGGAGAGAGACTAGGGGAGAGAGAGAGACTGGGTGGGAGAGAGAGAGACTGGGTGGGAGAGAGAGAGACTGGGGGTAGAGAGAGAGACTGGGGGGAGAGAGAGACTGAGGGGAGAGAGAGAGACTGGGGGGGAGAGAGAGAGACTGGGGGGAGAGAGAGAGACTGGGGGGAGAGAGAGAGACTGGGGGGAGAGAGAGAGAGACTGAGGGGAGAGAGAGAGACTGGGGGGAGAGAGAGAGAGACTGGGGGGGAGAGAGAGAGACTGGGGGGAGAGAGAGAGAGACTGGGGGGAGAGAGAGAGAGACTGGGGGGAGAGAGAGAGACTGGGGGGAGAGAGAGAGACTGGTGAGGGGAGAGAGAGACTGGGGGGAGGGAGAGAGAGAGACTGGGGGGAGGGAGAGAGAGAGACTGGGGGAGAGAGAGAGAGACTGGGGGAGAGAGAGAGAGACTGTGGGAGAGAGAGAGAGACTGGGGGGAGAGAGAGAGACTGGGGAGAGGGAGACAGACTGCTGGGGGGAGAGAGACAGACTGCTGGGGGGAGAGAGAGACTGGGGGTGAGAGAGAGACTGGGGGTGAGAGAGAGACTGGGGGGTGAGAGAGAGACTGGTGGGGAGAGAGAGAGACTGGGGCGGGGAGAGAGACTGGGGGGAGAGAGAGAGAGAGACTGGGGGGAGAGAGGGAGAGACTGGGGGGAGAGAGAGACTGGGGGGAGAGAGAGACTGGGGGGAGAGAGAGACTGGTGGGGGGAGAGAGAGACTGGTGGGGGGAGAGAGAGACTGGTGGGGGGAGAGAGAGATTGGGGGATGGAGAGAGAGAGAGACTGGGGGAGAGAGTGAGACTGGGGGGTGGGGGAGAGAGAGACTGGGGGGAGAGAGAGACTGGGGGGGAGAGAGACCAGGGGAGGGGAGAGAGACTGGGGGAGGGAGAGAGACTGGTGGGAGAGAGAGACTGGGGGAGAGAGATACTGGGGGGAAGAGAGAGAGACCGGGGGGGGAGAGAGAATGGGGGGGAGAGAGAGAGTGACTGGGGGGAGAGAGAGAGACTGAGGTGAGAGAGAGTGACTGAGGTGAGAGAGAGTGACTGAGGGGAGAGAGAGAGAGACTGGGGGGGAGAGAGAGAGAGACTGGGGGGGAGAGAGAGAGAGACTGGGGGGGAGAGAGAGAGACTGGGGGGAGAGAGAGAGACTGGGGGGAGGGAGAGAGACTGGGGGGAGAGAGACAGACTGCTGGGGGAGGAGAGAGACTGGGGGGGGGAGAGAGAGACTGGGGGGGGGAGAGAGACTGGGGGGAGAGAGAGAGAGACTGGGGGGAGAGAGAGAGAGACTGGTGGGGGGAGAGAGAGACTGGGCGGGGAGAGAGAGACTGGGGGGGGAGAGAGAGACTGGGGGAGAGAGAGAGACTGGTGGGGGAGAGAGAGGGAGACTGGTGGGGGGAGAGAGAGACTGGTGGGGGGAGAGAGAGATTGGGGGGGAGATAGAGAGAGACTGGGGGGAGAGAGTGAGACTGGGGGGTGGGGGAGAGAGAGACTGGGGGGAGAGAGAGACTGGGGGGAGAGAGACCAGGGAGGGAGAGAGAGACTGGGGGGGGAGAGAGAGACTGGGGAGGGAGAGAGACTGGTGGGAGAGAGAGACTGGGGGAGAGAGATACTGGGGGGGAGAGAGATACTGGGGGGAGAGAGAGAGACCGGGGGGGGAGAGAGAATGGGGGGGAGAGAGAGAGTGACTGAGGTGAGAGAGAGTGACTGAGGGGAGAGAGAGAGAGACTGGGGGAAGAGAGAGAGAGACTGGGGGGAGAGAGAGAGAGACTGGGGGAGAGAGAGAGAGACTGGGGGGGAGAGAGAGAGACTGGGGGGAGAGAGAGAGACTGGGGGGGAGAGAGAGAGACTGGGGGGGAGAGATAGAGACTGGGGGGAGAGAAAGAGACTGGGGGGGAGAGAGAGAGACTGGGGGGGAGAGAGAGGGACTGGGGGGGAGAGAGAGAGACTGGGGGGGAGAGAGAGAGACTGGGGGGGAGAGAGAGAGACTGGGGGGGAGAGAGAGAGACTGGGGGGAAGAGAGAGAGACTGGTGGGGGAGAGAGAGAGACTGGGGGGGGAGAGAGAGAGACTGGGGGGGGAGAGAGAGACTGGGGGGGGGAGAGAGAGACTGGGGGGAGAGAGAGAGACTGGGGGGAGAGAGAGAGAGACTGGGGGGGAGAGAGAGAGACTGGGGGAGAGAGAGAGAGACTGGAAGAGAGAGAGAGACTAGGGGAAGGGAGAGAGACTAGGGAGAGAGAGAGACTAGGGGGAGAGAGAGAGACTGGGTGGGAGAGAGAGAGACTGGGGGTAGAGAGAGAGACTGGGGGGGAGAGAGAGACTGAGGGGAGAGAGAGAGACTGGGGGGAGAGAGAGAGACTGGGGGTAGAGAGAGAGACTGGGGGGAGAGAGAGAGAGACTGAGGGGAGAGAGAGAGACTGGGGGGAGAGAGAGAGAGACTGGGGGGAGAGAGAGAGAGACTGGGGGGAGAGAGAGAGAGACTGGGGGGAGAGAGAGAGACTGGTGAGGGGAGAGAGAGACTGGTGAGGGGAGAGAGAGACTGGGGGGGAGGGAGAGAGAGAGACTGGGGGGAGGGAGAGAGAGAGACTGGGGGAGAGAGAAGAGAGAGACTGGGGGAGAGAGAGAGAGACTGGGGAGAGAGAGAGAGACTGGGGGAGAGAGAGAGAGACTGGGGGGAGAGAGAGAGAGAGACTGGGGGGAGAGAGAGAGAGACTGGGGAGAGGGAGAGAGACTGGGGGGAGAGAGACAGACTGCTGGGGGGAGAGAGAGACTGGGGTGAGAGAGAGAACTGGGGGGTGAGAGAGAGACTGGTGGGGAGAGAGAGAGACTGGGGCGGGGAGAGAGACTGGGGGGAGAGAGAGAGAGAGACTGGGGGGAGAGAGGGAGAGACTGGGGGGAGAGAGAGACTGGGGGGAGAGAGAGACTGGTGGGGGGAGAGAGAGACTGGTGGGGGGAGAGAGAGACTGGTGGGGGGAGAGAGAGATTGGGGGATGGAGAGAGAGAGAGACTGGGGGAGAGAGTGAGACTGGGGGTGGGGGAGAGAGAGACTGGGGGGAGAGAGAGACTGGGGGGAGAGAGACCAGGGGAGGGAGAGAGAGACTGGGGGGGGAGAGAGAGACTGGGGGAGGGAGAGAGACTGAGGTGAGAGAGAGTGACTGAGGTGAGAGAGAGTGACTGAGGGGAGAGAGAGAGAGACTGGGGGGGAGAGAGAGAGAGACTGGGGGGGAGAGAGAGAGACTGGGGGGGAGAGAGAGAGACTGGGGGGGAGAGAGAGAGACTGGGGGGGAGAGAGAGAGACTGGGGGGAGAGAGA
Source organism: Pristiophorus japonicus (assembly GCF_044704955.1). Lineage (NCBI taxonomy): Eukaryota > Metazoa > Chordata > Chondrichthyes > Pristiophoridae > Pristiophorus > Pristiophorus japonicus. The sequence goes on from NW_027251113.1 coordinate 99,408, forward strand.
GAGGCTGGGGGGGAGAGAGAGAGACTGGGGGGAGAGAGAGAGACTGGGGGGGATAGAGAGAGACTGGGGGGGAAAGAGAGACTGGGGGGGGAAGAGAGAGAGACTGGGGGGGAGAGAGAGAGACTGGGGAGAGAGAGAGACTGGGGGGAGAGAGAGAGACTGGGGGGGGGGAGAGAGACTGGGGGGAGAGAGAGAGAGACTGGGGGGGGGAGAGAGAGACTGGGGGGGGGAGAGAGACTGGGGGGAGAGAGAGAGAGACTGGGGGAGAGAGAGAGAGACTGGTGGGGGGAGAGAGAGACTGGGCGGGAGAGAGAGACTGGGGGGGGAAGAGAGAGACTGGGGGAGAGAGAGAGACTGGTGGGGGAGAGAGGAGAGACTCGGGGGAGAGAGAGACTGGGGGAGAGAGAGACTGGTGGGGGAGAGAGAGACTGGTGGGGGAGAGAGAGACTGGGGGGGAGAGAGAGAGACTGGGGGAGAGAGAGAGAGACTGGGGGGGAGAGAGAGAGACTGGGGGGAGAGGAGAGAGTGGGGGGAGAGAGAGACTGGGGGGGGAGAGAGAGAGACTGGGGGGGAAAGAGAGACTGGGGGGGGAAGAGAGAGAGACTGGGGGGGGAGAGAGAGAGACTGGGGGGAGAGAGAGAGACTGGGGGGAGAGAGAGAGACTGGGGGGAGAGAGAGAGACTGGGGGGGAGGGAGAGAGACTGGGGGGAGGGAGAGAGACTGCTGGGGGGAGAGAGAGACTGGGGGGAGAGAGGGGGGGAGAGAGAGACTGGGGGGGGAGAGAGACTGGGGGGAGAAGAGAGAGACTGGGGGGAGAGAGAGAGAGACTGGTGGGGGGAGAGAGAGACTGGGCGGGAGAGAGAGACTGGGGGGGGAGAGAGAGACTGGGGGGAGAGAGAGACTGGTGGGGGAGAGAGGGAGACTGGTGGGGG
>NW_027251113.1:100539-150917 GCF_044704955.1 Pristiophorus japonicus
GAGGGAGAGGAGAGAGACCCACACAGACACAGACAGAGAGAGAGAGAGGGAGAGAGAGAGAGAGAGAGAGCCACACAGACAGAGACAGAGAGAGAGAGAGAGAGAGAAAGGAGAGAGAGAGAGAGACAGAGACAGAGACACAGAGAGAGAGAATGGGGTAAAGAGAGAGAGAGGGAGCCACACAGACACAGACAGAGAGAGACAGAGAGAGGGAGAGGGAGAGGGAGAGGGAGAGGGAGCCACACAGACATGGACAGAGAGAGAGAGAGAGAGAGAGGGAGAGGGTGAGGGAGAGGGAGAGGAGAGAGACCCACACAGACACAGACAGAGAGAGAGAGAGGGAGAGAGAGAGAGAGAGAGAGAGCCACACAGACAGAGACAGAGAGAGAGAGAGAGAGAGAAAGGAGAGAGAGAGAGGGAGAGGGAGAGGGAGCCACACAGACAGAGGGAGAGGGTGAGGGTGAGGGTGAGGGACCCACACAGACACAGACAGAGAGAGAGAGAGAGAGAGGGAGAGGGAGAGGGAGAGGGAGAGGGAGAGGGAGAGGGAGCCACACAGACACAGACAGAGAGAGAGGGAGAGAGAGAGAGAGAGCCACACAGACAGAGACAGAGAGAGGGAGAGAGAGAGAGAGAGAGGAGAGAGAGAGAGAGGGAGAGGGAGAGGGAGAGGGAGCCACACAGACAGAGGGAGAGGGAGAGGGAGAGGGAGCCACACAGACACAGACAGAGAGAGAGAGAGAGAGAGAGCGACACAGACACAGACAGAGAGAGACAGAGACAGAGACAGAGAGAGAGACAGAGACAGAGACAGAGACACAGAGAGAGAGAATTGGGGTAAAGAGAGAGAGAGGGAGCCACACAGACACAGACAGAGAGAGACAGAGAGAGAGACAGAGACAGAGACACAGAGAGAGAGAATGGGGGTAAAGAGAGAGAGAGGGACAGACACAGACAGACAGAGTGAGGGAGAGGGAGCCACACAGACACAGAGAGAGAGACAGAGAGAGAGAGAGAGAGAGGGAGAGGGAGAGGGAGAGGGAGAGGGAGAGGGAGCCACACAGACACAGACAGACAGAGAGAGGGAGAGGGAGAGGGAGAGGGAGCCACACAGACACAGACAGAGAGAGAGAGAGAGAGAGAGCGACACAGACACAGACACAGAGAGACAGAGACAGAGACAGAGACAGAGAGAGAGACAGAGACAGAGACAGAGACACAGAGAGAGAGAATTGGGGTAAAGAGAGAGAGAGGGAGCCACACAGACACAGACAGAGAGAGACAGAGAGAGAGACAGAGACAGAGACACAGAGAGAGAGAATGGGGGTAAAGAGAGAGAGAGGGAGCCACACAGACACAGACAGACAGAGTGAGGGAGAGGGAGCCACACAGACACAGAGAGAGAGACAGAGAGAGAGAGAGAGAGAGGGAGAGGGAGAGGGAGAGGGAGAGGGAGCCACACAGACACAGACAGACAGAGAGAGGGAGAGGGAGAGGGAGAGGGAGGAGAGGGAGCCACACAGACATGGACAGAGAGAGAGGGAGAGAGAGAGAGAGGGAGCCACACAGACACAGACAGAGAGAGACAGAGACAGAGACAGAGACAGAGACAGAGAGAGCGACAGAGACAGAGAGAGAGAGAGAGAGGGAGAGGGAGAGGGAGCCACACAGACACAGACAGAGAGAGAGACAGACAGAGAGAGAGAGAGGCAGAGACATAGAGAGACAGAGACACAGAGAGAGAGAATGGGGGTAAAGAGAGAGAGAGGGAGCCACACAGACACAGACAGAGAGAGAGACAGAGACAGAGAGAGGGAGAGGGAGAGGGAGAGGGAGAGGGAGAGGGAGCCACACAGACACAGACAGACAGAGAGAGGGAGAGGGAGAGGGGAGGGAGAGGGAGAGGGAGAGGGAGAGGGAGAGGGGAGGGAGAGGGAGAGGGAGAGGGAGAGGGAGAGGGAGAGGGAGCCACACAGACACAGACAGAGAGAGAGACAGACAGAGACAGACAGAGAGAGGGAGAGGGAGAGGGAGCCACACAGACACAGACAGAGAGAGAGACAGACAGAGACAGACAGAGAGAGGGAGAGGGAGAGGGAGCCACACAGACACAGACAGAGAGAGAGACAGACAGAGAGAGGGAGAGGGAGCCACACAGACACAGACAGAGAGAGAGACAGACAGAGACAGACAGAGAGAGGGAGAGGGAGAGGGAGCCACACAGACACAGAGAGAGAGAGAGAGGGAGAGGGAGCCACACTGCCCTCATCTCTCCTTATGTGGCTCAGTGTCAAATGTGGGTCTGACTTTCGCTCCCGTTCAGTGCCATGGGTTATCTACTACAGTTGTACAGGGCCTTGGTGAGGCCACACCTGGAGTATTGTGTACAGTTTTGGTCTCCTAACCTGAGGAAGGACATTCTTGCTATTGAGGGAGTGCAGCGAAGGTTCACCAGACTGATTCCCGGGATGGCGGGACTGACATATCAAGAAAGACTGGATCGACCGGGCTTGTATTCACTGGAGTTCAGAAGAATGAGAGGGGGTCTCATAGAAACGTTTAAAATTCTGACGGGACGGGACAGGATGTTCCCGATGTTGGGGAAGTCCAGAACCAGGGGGGTCACACAGTCTAAGGATAAGGGGGTAAGCCATTTAGGACCGAGATGAGGAGAAACTTCTTCAGGAGAACCTGTGGAATTCTCTACCGCAGAGAGTTGTTGGGGCCAGTTCGTTGGATATATTCCAGAGGGAGTTAGATGTGGGGCTTACGGCCAAAGGGATCAAGGGGGTATGGAGAGAAAGCAGGAAAGGGGTACTGAGGGAATGATCAGCCGTGATCTCATTGAATGGTGGTGAAGGCTCAAAGGGCCGAATAGCCAGCAGCTGGGCCCCACTGTTTTTTTCCATTTGTCTTGGGGGGTGGGGGTTGAGGTTTGGGGGGGGGGGCGGGGGGAGAGCCGGATGACCTGCAGTAAACCCTTCCCCCCCCCGGACCGCAGAGGCCACGCCCCACCCAGCATTGTGACAGTCTCGCCCTCTCTCGCCTTCTGACTGACAGCCACTGAGGCCCCGCCCCTCGCCTTGTGATTGACAGTGACTGAGGCCACGCCCCCCCACACACCACCCACAAGCCTTGTGATTGACAGCCACTGAGGCCACACCCCCCCCACCAGCCACAAGCCTTGTGATTGACAGCCCCTGAGGCCACCCCCCCCATACACCAGCCACAAGCCTTGTGATTGACAGCTACTGAGGCCACACCCCCCCCCACCACCAGCCACAAGCCTTGTGATTGACAGCCCCTGAGGCCACACCCCCCCCATACACCCCCCACAAGCCTTGTGATTGACAGCCCCTGAGGCCACACCCCCCCCACAAGCCTTGTGATTGACAGCCACTGAGGCCACGCCCCCCCATACACCACCACAAGCCTTGTGATTGACAGCCCCTGAGGCCACACCCCCCCACAAGCCTTGTGATTGACAGCCCCTGAGGCCACACCCCCCCACCACCACCAGCCACAAGCCTGGTGATTGACAGCCACTGAGGCCACACCCCCCCACAAGCCTTGTGATTGACAGCCACTCAGGCCACACCCCCCCCCCCCCACCACAAGGCGGGCGGGCTGGCCGGCCAATGGGCGCGCCGCTTGCTGCCAGGTGCCGGTTGCTACGCGGGGCCCAGCGGCAGGGAGGAGCAGCAGCAGCAGCAGCGGGAGGCGGAATGAAGCGGCTCTAATGGCGGCGGGCGGAGCGGGCGGAGTGGCCCCGGGCCCGGGTCCGGGCGGCGTGTGGAGCCTGCAGGCGGCGGCGGCGCGGGTGGAGAGCTCGGAGGCGGCGCTCAAGCTCTTCGTGTCGCTGGTGTTAGGTCAGTCAATGGCGGCCCCCCTCTCCCCGGGGGGGAGAGAGAGACCCACCACACACACAGGCCGGCTGCGCGCGCACCTCTTAAAAGGGGCACGTCACCTTTCTCCCCCCCCCCCCCCGACCACCACCACCCGGTCTCTTAAAGGCGTCAACACCCCGGCTCCTGCTCCTCGGGGGGGCCCACCACCACCCCCCCCCCAAAACACACACAGTGACTCAAATACATTATTTGTGGTAAACAGACCCCTCCCCCTCCCTCCTACACTCCACCTCCCTCCACTCCCCTCCCTCCTCCACTCCCCTCCACCTCCCTCCTTCCTCCACCCCCCTCCTTCCTCCACCTCCCTCCTCCACTCCACTCCCCTCCCCCTCCCTCCACTCCCCTCCACCTCCCTCCTCCACCTCCCCTCCTTCCTTCCTCCACCTCCCTCCTTCCTCCACTCCCCTCCAGCTCCCTCCACTCTCCACTCCCTCCCTCCTCCACTCTCCACTCCACTCCCTCCCTCCTCCACTCCCCTCCTCCACCTCCCTCCTTCCTCCACTCCACTCCCTCCCTCCTCCACTCCCCTCCACCTCCCTCCACTCTCCACTCCCCTCCCTCCTCCACCTCCCTCCCCCCCTCCCAAAACACACACACAAAGTGATTCAAAAACATTATTTGTGGTAAACAGACCCCTCCCCCTCCCTCCCTCCACTCCCCTCCACCTCCCTCCACTCCCCTCCCTCCTCCACCTCCCTCCCCCCCTCCCAAAACACACACACAAAGTGACTCAAAAACATTATTTGTGGTAAACAGACCCCTCCCACTCCCTCCTCCACTCCCCTCCACCTCCCTCCTCCACCTCCCTCCCCCTCCTCCCAAAAAACACACAAAGTGACTCAAAAACATTATTTGTGGTAAACAGACCCCTCCCCCTCCCTCCTACACTCCCCTCCTCCACCTCCCTCCCTCCACTCCCCTCCCTCCTCCTCCACCTCCCTCCCCCTCCTCCCAAAAAACACACAAAGTGACTCAAAAACATTATTTGTGGTAAACAGACCCCTCCCCCTCCCTCCTACACTCCCCTCTCCACTCCCTCCACTCCCCTCCCTCCTCCCCCTCCCTCCTCCACTCCCCTCCACCTCCCTCCTCCACCTCCCTCCTCCACCTCCCTCCTCCACCTCCCTCCCCCCTCCCAAAACACACACACAAAGTGACTCAAAAACATTATTTGTGGTAAACAGACCCCTCCCCCTCCCCCTCCCTCCTCCACTCCCCTCCTTCCTTCACTCCCTCCACTCCCCTCCCTCCTCCTCCACCTCCCTCCCCCTCCCCCCCTCCCAAAAAACACACAAGTGACTCAAAAACATTATTTGTGGTAAACAGACCCCTCCCCCTCCCTCCTCCACTCCCCTCCTTCCTTCACTCCCTCCACTCCCCTCCCTCCTTCCTCCACCCCCCTCCCCCCAAAAAACACACAAGTGACTCAAAAACATTATTTTTGGTAAACAGACTCCTCCCTCCTCCACTCCCCTCCACCTCCCTCTTCCTCCCTCCACTCTCCACTCCACTCCCTCCACTCTCCTCCCTCCCTCCTCCACTCCCCTCCACCTCCCTCCTTCCTCCTCCCCCCTCCTCCCTCCCTCCTCCACCCCCCTCGTGGGGCTCGTGTGGAGGTCGTCCGCTGTTAAGATTGTGGTCTTTGGGCACAGCAAGATCCCACTAAAGCGAGATGCAGATAGCAAGAGAGAGAGAAAGCCAACCCGTCGTTCTGAGGCGGTGGGGGCTCGCGTTGCGGTCGGTGGAGGTTGTCCGCTGTTAAGATTGCGGTCTTTGGCACAGCAAGATCCCACTATATCGAAATGCAGATAGCAAGAGAGAGGGCTGGCTGTAGTGATACCCGCCCTCCTGTATGGCCCAGAGACATGGACCGTGTACAGTAGGTATCTCACCCCCAGCTCATGGTCTACAGGGCTGTAGTGATACCCACCCTCCTGTATGGCCCAGAGACATGGACCATGTACAGTAGGTACCTCACCCCCAGCTCATGGTCTACAGGGCTGTAGTGATAATCACCCTCCTGTATGGCCCAGAGACATGGACCATGTACAGTAGGTATCTCACCCCCAGCTCATGGTCTACAGGGCTGTAGTGATACCCCGCCCTCCTGTATGGCCCAGAGACATGGACCATGTACAGTAGGTACCTCACCCCCAGCTCATGGTCTACAGGGCTGTAGTGATACCCGCCCTCCTGTATGGCTCAGAGACATGGACCATGTACAGTAGACACCTCACCCCCAGCTCATGGTCTACAGGGCTGTAGTGATACCCACCCTCCTGTATGGCCCAGAGACACGGACCATGTACAGTAGGTATCTCACCCCCAGCTCATGGTCTACAGGGCTGTAGTGATACCCACCCTCCTGTATGGCCCAGAGACACGGACCATGTACAGTAGGTATCTCACCCCCAGCTCATGGTCTACAGGGCTGTAGTGATACCCACCCTCCTGTATGGCCCAGAGACACGGACCATGAACAGTAGACACCTCACCACCAGCTCATGGTCTACAGGGCTGTAGTGATACCCACCCTCCTGTATGGCCCAGAGACATGGACCGTGTACAGTAGACACCTCACCCCCAGCTCATGGTCTACAGGGCTGTAGTGATACCCGCCCTCCTGTATGGCCCAGAGACACGGACCATGTACAGTAGGTATCTCACCCCCAGCTCATGGTCTACAGGGCTGTAGTGATACCCGCCCTCCTGTATGGCCCAGAGACACGGACCATGTACAGTAGGTATCTCACCCCCAGCTCATGGTCTACTGGGCTGTAGTGATACCCACCCTCCTGTATGGTCCAGAGACATGGACCATGTACAGTAGGTACCTCACCCCCAGCTCATGGTCTACAGGGCTGTAGTGATGCCCACCCTCCTGTATGGCCCAGAGACACGGACCATGTACAGTAGGTATCTCACCCCCAGCTCATGGTCTACAGGGCTGTAGTAATACCCACCCTCCTGTATGGCCCAGAGACACGGACCATGTACAGTAGGTATCTCACCCCCAGCTCATGGTCTACAGGGCTGTAGTGATGCCCACCCTCCTGTATGGCCCAGAGACACGGACCATGTACAGTAGACACCTCGAGTCGCTGGAGAAATACCACCGACGCTGTCTCCTGCAAATCCCCCCGGGGAGGACAGACGCACCAACGTTAGCGTCCTCGACCAGGCCCAACATCCCCCAGCATCGAAGCGCCGACCACACACTCGACCAGCTCCTGCTGCCACAGGGAGTGGTTGAGGCGAATCGCGCAGTTGCCTTTCAGGGGAAGTTAGATAAGGCCGGTGGTGAAGTAACAGAAGGTTGTACTGGGAGGCTGAGATAAAGTCGGGACGGAAAGGATGCAGAGTACAAGCACCAGCACGGAGCAGTTGGGGCCGGGTGGTCGCTTTCTGTGCCTGTGAATCCGTTCAGCTTCTCTCCAGTGCAGTCCCCACTCCTCCGTGTTTGACCCCTGACCGTCCTCCTGAAGGAGCCACTCATCTGCATCTCGGGCGAGCCCTTTGCTCGCGACGCCCAAGGTTACATGTTCTCGAGCAAAAGAAAAAGGAGCAGGAGTCGGCCATTCGGCCCCTCGAGCCCTGCTCCGCCATTTAATACGACCGTGGCCTGATCCGATCGTGGACTCAGCTCCACTTCCCCGCCCGCCCCCTTCGCGGTTAAGAAACTGTTTATCTCTGTCTTAAATTTTAATCAATGTCCCGGCTCCCACCGCTCTCTGAGGCAGCGAGTTCCACAGATTTACAACCCTCCTCATCTCCGTTAACAATCCCCTCTCAGCCCTGTAAGCCAAGCCCTGGTTGTTCCCAGTCGTAACAGCTTGCGGGATTAAAATATATAATTCTCGCCCCCCGGCTCTTTTGTCAAGTCACAAATCTGTGTCCCTCTCGTCACCCGCCCTCCTGCCACCGGAAACCGTTCCTGCTTATTTGCACTCGAGACTCCTCGTGATTTCGAACACCTCGCTCAAATCTGCTCTTGACCTCCTCGCTGCTCGAAGGAGAACGATCCCAGCTTCTCCATTCTCTCCACGGAACTGAAGTCCCTCGTTCCTCGGGACCATTCGGGTCAATCTCCTCTGCAGCCTCTTCACGGCCTTGACGTCGGTCGTCTTTCAAGTGCGGTGCCCGGAAGTTGGCCACAATACTCCAGCTGCGGCCGACCGAGTGTTTTATCACCATGCAAACATAGAAAAGAGGTGCAGGAGCAGGCCATTGGGCCCTTCGAGCCTGCACCACCATTCAATAAGATCATGGATGATCATTCCCCTCAGTACCCCCTTTCCTGCTTTCTCTCCATACCCCCTTGATCCCTTTAGCCGTAAGGGCCACATCTAACTCCCTCTGGAATATATCCAACGAACTGGCCTCAACAACTCTCTGTGGTAGAGAATTCCACAGGTTCACCACTCTCTGAGTGAAGAAGTTTCTCCTCATCTCGGTCCTAACTGGCCTAACCCTTATCCTTAGACTGTGTGACCCCCTGGTTCTGGACTTCCCCAACATCGGGAACATTCTTCCTGCATCTAACCTGTCCAGTCCCGTCAGAATTTTATACGTGTCTATGAGATTCCCTCTCTTCCTTCTAAACCCCAGTGAATAAAGGCCCAGTCTCTCCTCATATGTCAGTCCAGCCATCCCGGGAATCAGTCTGGTGAACCTTCGCTGCACTCCCTCAATAGCAAGAACGTCCTTCCTCAGATTAGGAGACCAAAACTGAACACAATATTCCAGGTGAGACCTCACCAAGGCCCTGTACAACTGTAGCAACACCTCCCTGCCCCTGTACTCAAATCCTCTCGCTATGAAGGCCAACATACCATTTGCCTTCTTCACCGCCTGCTGTACCTGCATGGCCCACTTTCAATGACCGATGAACCATGACACCCAGGTCTCGTTGCACCTCCCCTTTTCCTAAGCTGCTGCCATTCAGATAATAATCTGCCTTCCTGTTTTTGCCCCCAAAGTGGATAACCACATTATACTGACATCTGCCATGCATTTGCCCCACTCACCTAACCTATCCAAGTCACCCTGCAGCCTCTTGGCGTCCTCCTCACAGCTCCCACCGCCATGTGAGGACAGAACTGAAATCCCTCATTCCTTGGGACCATTCGGGTCAGTCGACCTCTGCACCCTCGTCACGGCCTTGACGTCGGTCGTCTTCAAGTGCGGTGTCTGGAATCGGCCACGATACGCCCAGCTGGGGGCCGACACCCCAGTGTTTTTGTAAAGTTTTAGCAAGGACTTCCTTGCTTTTGTACTCTCTGCCCGTGTTAAGGAGCCGGCGGGGAGACGAGAATGAGAGGGCGTCATCCCAGAATCACCGGCCGCCCATTTACAACTGACACGAGGAGAAATTGCTTCTCCCGAGGGTTGTAAATCTGTGGAATTCGCAAGCCTCCCAGCTGTGCAAGCCGGGACATTCAATACATTTACAACAGAAACGGACAGTTTCTTAAATGATAAGGGTGGGAGCAACGTGTGCCCGGAAATCTCTGCGTGTTCTCGGGGGGGGGGGGTGGGCCTGCAAGACCATGAGCAGGCCGGGGCCACAGGAGGGAGCAGCGTGTGCCGCTGCAGGAGGGCGACGGCCGAGGGGGCTGCGAAGCAGCGGCTATCGCCCGCCGAGGGAAAGTGACCGGGGCCCGAGAGAGGTGTGAATCCAGGGGCAGCACGGGCCAGCGCACGCTGCGATGTGTGCGTGCGCACGTACGGTATAGACGCCTCGAGTCGCTGGAGAAACACCACCGACGCTGTCTCCGCAAGATCCTGCAAATCCCCCGCCCCCCCCCCCCCGCCCCGGGGAGGACAGACGCACCAACGTTAGCGTCCTCGACCAGGTCCAACATCCCCGGCGTCGAAGCACTGACCCCACACTCGACCAGCTACTGAGGGAGTGCCGCACTGTGCTGTCAGAGGGGCAGTACTGAGGGAGTGCCGCACTGTACTGTCGGAGGGGCAGTACTGAGGGAGCGCCGTACTGCGCTGTCGGAGGGGCAGTACCGAGGGAGTGCCGCACTGTCGGAGGGGCAGTACTGAGGGAGTGCCGCACTGTCGGTGGGGCGGTACTGAGGGAGTGCCGCACTGTCGGAGGGGCAGTACTGAGGGAGTGCCGCACTGTCGGAGGGGCAGTACCGAGGGAGTGCCGCACTGTCGGAGGGGCAGTACTGAGGGAGTGCCGCACTGTCGGTGGGGCGGTACTGAGGGAGTGCCGCACTGTCGGAGGGGCAGTACTGAGGGAGTCGCACTGTCGGAGGGGCAGTACTGAGGGAGTGCCGCACTGTCGGAGGGGCAGTACTGAGGGAGTGCCGCACTGTCGGAGGGGCAGTACTGAGGGAGTGCCGCACTGTCGGAGGGGCAGTACTGAGGGAGCGCCGCACTGTCGGAGGGGCAGTACTGAGGGAGTGCCGCACTGTCGGAGGGGCAGTACTGAGGGAGTGCCGCACTGTCGGAGGGGCAGTACTGAGGGAGCGCCGTACTGCGCTGTCGGAGGGGCAGTACTGAGGGAGTGCTGCACTGTCGGAGGGGCAGTACCGAGGGAGTGCTGCACTGTCGGAGGGGCAGTACCGAGGGAGTGCCGCACTGTCGGTGGGGCGGTACTGAGGGAGTGCCGCACTGTCGGAGGGGCAGTACTGAGGGAGTGCCGCACTGTCGGAGGGGCAGTACTGAGGGAGTGCCGCACTGTCGGAGGGGCAGTACTGAGGGAGTGCCGCACTGTCGGAGGGGCAGTACTGAGGGAGTGCCGCACTGTCGGAGGGGCAGTACTGAGGGAGCACCGTACTGTCGGAGGAGCAGTACTGAGCGAGTGCCGTACTGTCGGAGGGGCAGTACTGAGGGAGCACCGCACTGTCGGAGGGGCAGTACTGAGGGATATAACGAGCAAGGTGGATAGAGGTGTACCGATGGATGTGGTGTATTTAGATTTCCAAAAGGCATTCGATAAGGTGCCACACAAAAGGTTACTGCAGAAGATAGAGGTACGCGGAGTCAGAGGAAATGTATTAGCATGGATCGAGAATTGGCTGGCGAACAGGAAGCAGAGAGTCGGGATAAATGGGTCCTTTTCGGGTTGGAAATCGGTGGTTAGTGGTGTGCCGCAGGGATCGGTGCTGGGACCACAACTGTTTACAATATACATAGATGACCTGGAAGAGGGGACAGAGTGTAGTGTAACAAAGTTTGCAGATGACACAAAGATTAGTGGGGAAAGCGGGTTGTGTAGAGGACACAGAGAGGCTGCAAAGAGATTGGGATACGGTTAAGCGAAAGGTTTGGCAGATGGAATACAATGTCGGAAAGTGTGAGGTCATCCACCTTGGGGGAAAAAAAACAGTAAAAGGGAATATTATTTGAATGGGGAGAAATTACAACATGCTGCGGTGCAGAGGGACCTGGGGCTCCTTGTGCATGGATCCCAAAAAGTTAGTTTGCAGGTGCAGCAGGTAATCAGGAAGGCGAATGGGATGTTGGCCTTCATTGCGAGAGGGATGGAGTACAAAAGCAGGGAGGTCCTGCTGCAACTGTACAGGGTATTGGTGAGGCCGCACCTGGAGTACTGCGTGCAGTTTTGGTCACCTTACTTAAGGAAGGATAGACTAGCTTTGGAGGGGGTACAGAGACGATTCACTCGGCTGATTCCGGAGATGAGGGGGTTACCTTATGATGATGGATTGAGTAGACTGGGTCTTTACTCGTTGGACTTCAGAAGGATGAGGGGGTGATCTTATAGAAACATTTAAAATAATGAAAGGGATAGACAAGATAGAGGCAGAGAAGTTGTTTCCACTGGTCGGGGAGACGAGAACTAGGGGGGCACAGCCTCAAAATACGGGGGAGACAATTTAAAACCGAGTTGAGAAGGAATTTCTTCTCCCAGAGGGTTGTGAATCTGTGGAATTCTCTGCCCAAGGAAGCAGTTGAGGCTAGCTCATTGAATGTGTTCAAGTCACAGATAGATAGATTTTTAACCAATAAGGGAATTAAGGGTTACGGGGAGAGGGCGGGTAAGTGGAGCTGAGTCCACGGCCAGATCAGCCATGATCTTGTTGAATGGTGGAGCAGGCTCGAGGGGCTAGATGGTCTACTCCTGTTCCTTGTTCTTATGTTCCTTGTTCTTATGTTCCTATGTTCCTATGTTCTTATGTTCTTATGTTCCTATTGAATGGCGGAGCAGGCTCGAGGGGCTAGATGGTCTACTCCTGTTCCTACTTATTATGTTCTTATGTTCCTATTGAATGGTGGAGCAGGCTCGAGGGGCTAGATGGTCTACTCCTGTTCCTACTTATTATGTTCTTATGTTCCTATTGAATGGCGGAGCAGGCTCGAGGGGCTAGATGGCCTACTCCCTGTTCCTAATTCTTCTGTTCTTAATGCTTCATGAAACCGCCTCTCCAACTTGCCCTTCCCACATCAAAGACTTGTGTGCACACACCCCGGCTCTCTGTGTTCCGACCCACCACCCCCCTGCCCCCTTTCAAATTGTAGCCTTTAGTTCATCAGCCACGTGCCAGACCCATTTCACCAGTCTGTCGAACGTCCTCTCGATGTCTGTCACCATCCCCCTCCGTCTTCGCAAACCGTTCCGAGTCTCGTATCATCCGCAAACTTTGGAATTCTGCCCCCTGTGTCCACGACGTTAAAGCAGAACTTGATTGACCCCGAAGCACTTTGTGATGGTGAAACGCACAGCAGAAAGTGCCCTGTCACTCTGTGTGACTCACTGCACGCTCGACAGTTTGGTCCCGCTGGTGTCTAACGTCGCCTGTCTCTGCCCCCGTGCCTCCGTTCATTCTCTGCTCAATCCCCCTCCTCCGTGCCTTTGTTATCTCTCGAACTGGCTCTTCCCCAGCCGCCCAGCGATCGTGACCGACATTCCCTCCCTATCTCTGTAAACTCCTCCAGCCCCTACACCCCTCCCTATCTCTGTAACCTCCTCCAGTCCCTACACCCCCTCCCGATCTCTGTAACCTCCTCCAGCCCCTACACCCCTCCCTATCTCTGTAACACCCTCCAGTCCCAACACCCCTCCCTATCTCTGTAACCCCCTCCAGCCCCTACACCCCTCCCTATCTCTGTAACCTCCTCCAGTCCCTACACCCCCTCCCGATCTCTGTAACCTCCTCCAGCCCCGACACCCCCTCCCGATCTCTGTAACCTCCTCCAGCCCCGACACCCCTCCCTATCTCTGTAACCCCCTCCAGCCCCTACACCCCTCCCTATCTCTGTAACCTCCTCCAGTCCCTACACCCCTCCCTATCTCTGTAACCTCCTCCAGACCGTGCACCCCCTCCCTATCTCTGTAACCTCCTCCAGCCCCGACACCCCTCCCTATCTCTGTAACCTCCTCCAGCCCCGACACCCCTCCCTATCTCTGTAACCTCCTCCAGCCCCGACACCCCTCCCTATCTCTGTAACCTCCTCCAGCCCCTACACACCTCCCGATCTCTGTAACCTCCTCCAGCCCCTACACCCCCTCCCGATCTCTGTAACCCCCTCCAGCCCCTATACCCCTCCCTATCTCTGTAACCCCTCCAGCCCCGACACCCCTCCCTATCTCTGTAACCTCCTCCAGCCCCTACACCCCTCCCGATCTCTGTAACCTCCTCCAGCCCCGACACACCTCCCTATCTCTGTAACCTCCTCCAGTCACACAACCCCTCCCTATCTCTGTAACCCCCTCCAGCCCCTACACCCCTCTCTATCTCTGTAACCCCTCCAGTCCCTACACCCCTCCCTATCTCTGTAACCTCCTCCAGCCCCTACACCCCTCCCTATCTCTGTAACCTCCTCCAGTCCCTACACCCCTCCCTATCTCTGTAACCTCCTCCAGCCCCTACACCCCTCCCTATCTCTGTAACCCCCTCCAGTCCCCACACCCCTCCCTATCTTTGTAACCTCCTCCAGCCCCTACACCCCTCCCTATCTCTGTAACCTCCTCCAGCCCCTACACCCCTCCCTATCTCTGTAACCTCCTCCAGCACCTACACCCCTCCCTATCTCTGTAACCTCCTCCAGTCCCTACACCCCTCCCGATCTCTGTAACCTCCTCCAGACCCTGCACCCCCTCCCTATCTCTGTAACCCCCTCCAGCCCCTACACCCCTCCCTATCTCTGTAACCTCCTCCAGCCCCGACACCCCTCCCTATCTCTGTAACCTCCTCCAGCCCCTACACCCCTCCCTATCTCTGTAACCTCCTCCAGCCCCTACACCCCCTCCCTATCTCTGTAACCTCCTCCAGCCCCTACACCCCTCCCTATCTCTGTAACCCCCTCCAGACCGTGCACCCCCTCCCGATCTCTGTAACCCCCTCCGGCCCCTACACCCCTCCCTATCTCTGTAACCTCCTCCAGCCCCTACAGCCCTCCCTATCTCTGTAACCTCCTCCAGCCCCGACACCCCCTCCCGATCTCTGTAACCTCCTCCAGCCCTCTCCCTATCTCTGTAACCTCCTCCAGCCCCTACACCCCTCCCTATCTCTGTAACCCCCTCCAGACCGTGCACCCCCTCCCGATCTCTGTAACCCCCTCCGGCCCCTACACCCCTCCCTATCTCTGTAACCCCCTTCAGCCCCTGCACCCCTCCCTATCTCTGTAACCTCCTCCAGCCCCTGCACCCCTCCCTATTTCTGTAACCCCCTCCAGCCCCTACACCCCTCCCTATCTCTGTAAGCCCCTACACCCCTCCCTATCTCTGTAACCTCCTCCAGCCCCTACACCCCCTCCCTATCTCTGTAAGCCCCTACACCCCTCCCTATCTCTGTAACCTCCTCCAGCCCCTACACCCCCTCCCTATCTCTGTAACCTCCTCCAGCCCCTACACCCCCTCCCTATCTCTGTAAGCCCCTACACCCCTCTCTATCACTGTAACCTCCTCCAGCCCCTACACCCCTCCCTCTCTCTGTAACCTCCTCCAGCCCCTACACCCCTCCCTATCTCTGTATCCCCCTCCAGCCCCTACACCCCTCCCTATCTCTGTAACCTCCTCCAGCCCCTACACCCCCTCCCTATCTCTGTAAGCCCCTACACCCCCTCCCTATCTCTGCAACCTCCTCCAGCCCTTACACCCCTCCCAAGATGTCTGCGCTCCTCCAATTCTTGCCCTCTCGAGCATCCCTGATTTTAATCGCTCCACCATTGGCGGCTCTGGAATTCCCTCCGTGAACCTCTCCGCCTCTCTGCTCCCTGCCCGCCCCTCCCCAAATCCCTGCTGCTTTAAGACCCTCCTTAAAACCAAACTCTTCTGCCCTAATATCTTCGGTGGTTCGGTGTCAAATCTTATTCGACCTTCGCCCCTGTGAAGCACCGTGGGACATTTTAAACGGAAGACTTGAATTTATCTCGGGCCTTTCACGACCACCGGGGCCTGTCGGTGCTTTGCAGGCAATGAAGTATTTTTGCAGTGGCTTATTGTAGTGTACGAAACGTGGCAGCCAACGTGGCAGATTGGGACAAACAGCAATGTGATCATGTGCAGAGATTCTGTGTTTTTTTTGTGATGTTGATTGAAGCATAAATATTGGCCCCAGGACACCGGGGAGAACTCCCGCAGCTCCTCGTCGAAATAGCGGCCACGGGATCTTTTGTGTCCACCTGAGAGGGCAGACGGGGCCCTCGGTTTAAAGTCTCATCTGAAAGACAGCCCCTCCAACAGTACGGGGCTCCCTCAGTACTGCCCCTCCGACAGTGCGGCGCTCCCTCAGTACTGCCCCTCCGACAGTGCGGGGCTCCCTCAGTACTGCCCCTCCGACAGTGCGGGGCTCCCTCAGTACTGCCCCTCCGACAGTGCGGGGCTCCCTCAGTACTGCCCCTCCGACAGTGCGGCGCTCTCTCAGTACTGCCCCTCCGACAGTGCGGGGCTCCCTCAGTACTGCCCCTCCGACAGTGCGGCACTCCCTCAGTACTGCCCCTCCGACAGTGCGGCGCTCCCTCAGTACTGCCCCTCCGACAGTGCGGGGCTCCCTCAGTACTGCCCCTCCGACAGTGCGGCACTCCCTCAGTACTGCCCCTCCGACAGTGCGGGGCTCCCTCAGTACTGCCCCTGCGACAGTGCGGGGCTCCCTCAGCACTGCCCCTCCGACAGTGCGGGGCTCCCTCAGTACTGCCCCTGCGACAGTGCGGGGCTCCCTCAGTACTGCCCCTCCGACAGTGCGGCACTCCCTCAGCACTGCCCCTCCGACAGTGCGGGGCTCCCTCAGCACTGCACTGGGGGGGTGTCAGCGTGCACTCATGAGCTCAAGTCACTGGAGCGTGGACACGTACCCCCCCTCCCCACACAGCCTTGTGACTCCGAGGCGAGGGGAGCTGCCCCCTGAGCCACAGCTGGCTTGCGATCACGGCGCTGTCTGAAGGCACAGGCTGTCGCTGCTGTGTCACGGCCCTGTCACTGGGCCCCCCTCACAGCACAGCCGAGTTGCTGTGTGTGTGATTGACGGTGTCCCTCCCGGTGAAAGTTCAGCGCACTGCCTGCCTGACTGACCTTGTGGCTCTGATGTGGCGCGTGATAGCGCTGCCTGAACTGCACCCTGGCCCTAATCGCTCGGTCACGACCTGGCCACGTGGCAAGCTTGCTGTGCGGATTGCTCCACAGAGACTCTTGGCATCCAGTACGCAGCTGCCGACACCACCGTTCTTGGCGCTTTCGCCGGGCTGTGGCGGTCACTCGCAAGGCCGGCAGTGAGCCGCTGTCGCCCCTGCTCCCTCGGGAACCCGCAACCCGCGTTCACATCGCGCCTGCCGTGTGCAGAACCGCGCCAAGGTGCTTCACAGCACCGAGGTGTCCAAATTCTCACCCTTGTTCCGTGGCCTCTCGCCCCGCTCCCGATCTCTGTAACCCCCTCCAGCCCCCACACCCCCTCCCTATCTCTGTAACCCCCTCCAGTCCCTACACCCCTCCCTATCTCTGTAACCTCCTCCAGTCCCTACACCCCTCCCTATCTCTGTAACCTCCTCCAGCCCCTACACCCCTCCCTATCTCTGTAACCTCCTCCAGCCCCGACACCCCCTCCCTATCTCTGTAACCCCCTCCAGCCCCTGCACCCCCTCCCTATCTCTGTAACCTCCTCCAGCCCCTACACCCTCCCGATCTCTGTAACCCCCTCCAGCCCCGATACCCCTCCCTATCTCTGTAACCCCCTCCAGCCCCGACACCCCTCCCTATCTGTAACCCCCTCCAGCCCCTACACCCCCTCCCTATCTTTGTAACCTCCTCCAGCCACTACACCCCTCCCTATCTCTGTAACCCCCTCCAGCCCCCACACCCGCTCCCTATCTCTGTAACCCCCTCCAGCCCCTACACCCCCTCCCTATCTCTGTAACCTCCTCCAGCCCCCACACCCGCTCCCTATCTCTGTAACCCCCTCCAGCCGCTACACCCCTCCCTATCTCTGTAACCCCCTCCAGCCCCTACACCCCTGTCTCTGTAACCTCCTCCAGTCCCCTACACCCCTCCCTATCTCTGTAACCCCCTCCAGCCCCCACACCCGCTCCCTATCTCTGTAACCCCCTCCAGCCCCCACACCCCCTCCCTATCTCTGTAACCCCCTCCAGCCCCCACACCCCTCCCTATCTCTGTAACCTCCTCCAGTCTCCACAGCCCCTCCCTATCTCTGTAACCCCCTCCAGCCCCGATACCCCTCCCTATCTCTGTAACCCCCTCCAGCCCCGATACCCCTCCCGATCTCTGTAACCTCCTCCAGCCCCCTACACCTCCTCCCGATCTCTGTAACCTCCTCCAGCCCCCTACACCCCTCCCTATCTCTGTAACCTCCTCCAGCCCCGATACCCTCCCTATCTCTGTAACCCCCCAGCCCCGACACCCCTCCCTATCTCTGTAACCTCCTCCAGCCCCTGCACCCCTCCCTATCTCTGTAACCTCCGCCAGCCCCGACATCCTCCCTATCTCTGTAACCTCCTCCAGCCCCGACAACCCTCCCTATCTCTGTAACCCCCCCAGCCCCTACACCCCTCCCTATCTCTGTAACCCCCTCCAACCCCGACAACCGTCCCTATCTCTGTAACCTCCAGCCCCTACACCCCTCCCTGTCTCTGTAACCTCCTCCAGCCCCTACACCCCTCCCTATCTCTGTAAACCCCTCCAGCCCCCACAACCCCCCCCGAGATGTCTGCACCCCTCTAATTCTGCCCTCCCTGACCATCCCTGATTACAATCGCTCCACCATCGGTGGCCGTGCCTTCTGTTGCCTGGTGCCCCCCAGCTCTGGAACTCCCTCCCTAAACCTCTCCGCCTCTCGAACCTCTCTCTCTCCTCCTCCTTCGAGACGCTCCTTAAAACCCACCTCTCTGACCCAGCTCTTGGCCACCTGCCCTAATTTCCCCTTCTGCGGCTCGGGGTCAGCTATTGTCTCCTAATACTCGCGTGACGATCTACTACCTTAAAAGACGCTGTGTGAGTGAAAGGTGTTGATGTTTGATGCCTGCTGCTCGCTGCCCCTGCCTGCTCGCTTTCTGCATCGTGGCAATTTCTCCAGACCCCTCTCACTTTTGAACTTTCATCGTTATCATCACGGGCAGTACCTCGAAACATGTTCTTATCAGCACCTAAGAAATAGGAGCAGGAGCGGGCCATACGGCCCCCTCAAGCCTGCTCCGCCATTTAATATCATGGCTGTTCAGCAAAGATGCCCTTTAACGTTTGGTTGTTCTCAAGTACCCGCTCGCTCACTCCCCCCATCGCCTGCCCTCTTCCCCCGCACACCCCACACTCACATTTCCTCCTCTCTAAAACTTTGATAGAAACCTTGTTCCCAGCTCCTTCCGTGAAGCACTGTCTTTCACCCCCCCCCCGCCCCTGCAAAAGATGTCCTTAGCAAGGTTCCCTGATGAGGCAAAGACAAGGCGCCATTGAGTCATAGAACCGTAGAAATTTACAGCACGGAGGGAGGCCATTTCGGCCCATCGTGTCCGAGCCGGCCGACTGAGAGCGACTCAGCCTCCTCCCACTTTCCCGCTCTGGGTCCGTAGCCCTATAGCTTACGGCACTTCAAGGTGCACTGCCTGCTGTGGTGAGGGTTTCTGCCTCTCCCGCCCTTTCAGGCCGTAAGTTCCACCCCAGACCCTGCCCCAGACCCTCACCCCCACTCTGAGTGAAGACATTTCCCCTCAAATCCCCTCTAAACCTTCCCCGCCCCCAATTACTTTCAATCCACGGCCCCCTGATTGTTGACCCCTCTGCCCAGGGAAACAGGTTCCGTCCTATCCACTCCATCCAGGCCCCTCATCATTTTATCCACCTCAATCAGGTCTCCCCTCAGCCTCCTCTGTTCCAAAGAAAACAACCCCAGCCTCTCCAATCTTTCCTCATCGCTAAAATTCTCCAGTCCCGGCAACATCCTGGTAAATCTCCTCTGTACCCTCTCCAGTGCAACATCCTGGTAAATCTCCTCTGTACCCTCTCCAGTGCAACATCCTGGTAAATCTCCTCTGTACCCTCTCGAGTGCAACATCCTGGTAAATCTCCTCGTACCCTCTCTAGTGCAACATCCTGGTAAATCTCCTCTGTACCCTCTCCAGTGCAACATCCTGGTAAATCTCCTCTGTACCCTCTCCAGTGCAACATCCTGGTAAATCTCCTCTGTACCCTCTCCAGTGCAACATCCTGGTAAATCTCCTCTGTACCCTCTCCAGTGCAACATCCTGGTAAATCTCCTCTGTACCCTCTCCAGTGCAACATCCTGGTAAATCTCCTCTGTATCCTCTCCAGTGCAACATCCTGGTAAATCTCCTCTGTACCCTCTCCAGTGCAACATCCTGGTAAAGCTCCTCTGTACCCGCTCCAGTGCAACATCCTGGTAAATCTCCTCTGTACCCGCTCCAGTGCAACATCCTGGTAAATCTCCTCTGTACCCGCTCCAGTGCAACATCCTGGTAAATCTCCTCTGTACCCTCTCCAGTGCAACATCCTGGTAAATCTCCTCTGCACCCTCTCCAGTGCAACATCCTGGTAAATCTCCTCTGTACCCTCTCCAGTGCAACATCCTGGTAAATCTCCTCTGTACCCTCTCTAGTGCAACATCCTGGTAAATCTCCTCTGTACCCTCTCCAGTGCAACATCCTGGTAAATCTCCTCTGTACCCTCTCCAGTGCAACATCCTGCTAAATCCCCTCTGTACCCTCTCTAGTGCAACATCCTGGTAAATCTCCTCTGTACCCTCTCCAGTGCAACATCCTGGTAAATCTCCTCTGTACCCTCTCCAGTGCAACATCCTGGTAAATCTCCTCTGTACCCTCTCCAGTGCAACATCCTGGTAAATCTCCTCTGTACCCTCTCCAGTGCAACATCCTGGTAAATCTCCTCTGTACCCTCTCCAGTGCAACATCCTGGGAAATCTCCACTGTACCCTCTCCAGTGCAACATCCTGGTAAATCTCCTCTGTACCCTCTCCAGTGCAACATCCTAGTAAAGCTCCTCTGTACCCTCTCCAGTGCAACATCCTGGTAAATCTCCTCTGTACCCTCTCTAGTGCAACATCCTGGTAAATCTCCTCTGTACCCTCTCCAGTGCAACATCCTGGTAAATCTCCTCTGTACCCTCTCCAGTGCAACATCCTGGTAAATCTCCTCTGTACCCTCTCTAGTGCAACATCCTGGTAAATCTCCTCTACCCTCTCCAGTGCAACATCCTGGTAAATCTCCTCTGTACCCTCTCCAGTGCAACATCCTGGTAAATCTCCTCTGTACCCTCTCCAGTGCAACATCCTGGTAAATCTCCTCTGTACCCTCTCCAGTGCAATCACGTCCTTCCTGTAATGCGGTGACCAGAACTGCACGCAGTACTCCAGCTGTGGCCTAACCAGTGTTTTATACAGTTCAAGCATAACCTCCCTGCTCTTGCCTTTATTTTCCGAGGCGTGGAATACAAGTTTCCCGTATGCCTTTTTAATACCTTATTTTTGAAAGGATGATAATCAGATGCCAATGGAATGCTGGCCTTTATATGTAAAGGACTTGAGTACAAGGGGACCTGGGGGCATGAAACACAAAAGGTTAGTACGCAGGTACAGCAAGTGATCAGGAAGGCCAATGGTATCTTGGCCTTTATTGCAAAGGGGATGGAGTATAAAAGCAGGGAAGTCTTGCTCCAGTTAGACAGGGTATTGATGAGGCCACACCTGGAGTACTGCGTGCACAGTTCTGCTCTCCGTATTTACGAAAGGACGTACTTTGCTTTGGAGGCAGTTCAGAGAAGGTTCACTCGGTTGATTCCGGGGATGAGGGGAGGGTTGACTTATGAGGAAAGGTTGAGGAGGTTGGGCCTCTACTCATTGGGGTTCAGAAGAATGAGAGGTGATCTTATTGAGACGTATCAGATTATGAGGGGGGCTCGACAAGGTGGATGCAGAGAGGATGTTCCCACTGATGGGGGGAGAGTAGAACTAGGGGGCATGGTCTTAGAATAAGGGGGCCGCCCATTTAAAACTGAGATGAGGAGGAATTTCTTCTCTCGGAGGGTTGTAAATCTGTAGAACTCGCTGCCTCAGAGAGCTGTGGGAGCCGGGACATTGAATATATTTAAGGCAGAGATAGACAGTTCCTGAACCGATAAGGGGGCGGGCAGGGAAGTGGAGCTGGGTCCATGATCGTATTAAATGGCGGAGCAGGCTCGAGGGGCCGAATGGCCCCCTCCTGCTCCTGTTTCTTATGTTCCTCTGCTCCTGCCACGGGCCGTGCCTCGGAATCGAGGAAGACTTGCTTTGCGCCCCTGAAGCGAGTTCTTTTGGTGGGCGAACGAGAGCCACAGACTCTTGTCGCAGGCGGGGCAGATAGCGGACGAGGGTAAGGGAGGGCGGGACTGGGTTTGCCGCACGCTCTGCCCTTGATTGCGGCCCGCACACGGCGGGGAGACGTTGTGCCGCAGCTGTGCAAAGCCCTGGTGAGAGCACGCCCGGAGCACGGTGAGCAGTTCTGGGCCCCGCACCTTCGGTGGAATGTATTGGCCTCGGAGGGAGCGCAGCGTGTGTTTACCAGAATGACAACTGGACTCCAGGCGTTGAGTTGCGAGTGGAGATTTCACAAATGAGGGTTGTGTTCCCTGGACTTTAGAAAGTTGAGGGGTGCATTGATCGAACTTTTCAAGATATTAAGGGGAACAGATAGAGAGAACTATTTAAGCTGGTTGGAATCGAGGACTAGGGGCGAGTGTCTAAAAATTACAGCCACACCTTTCAGGCCAAATTAGGAGAACTTCTCCGCACAAAAGTTGAAATTCTTGTCCCCAAAAGGCAATAGGTGCTGGATGCCGCATGTTAATTTGAACACTGAGTTGATCGACTGTGATTATCCCAAGGTATTAACCGACGCGTGGTTGAGAAGGCAGGTGTATGTGGAGTTAGGCCGCAGACCGGTCGTGATCTCACTGAGCGGGGAAACAGGCTCGAGGGGCCCAGCGGCCTCCGATTCCCATGCTGCAATGTCAGTCCTGCTTTGAGAACCTCGCTTCCCTGGTGCGGCCATTCTCCCGCGCGTCAGGGACAGAAAGGAATTTCGCGAGAGTCTCTCGGGACGACGCAAGGCAGTTTCGAGCCGAAATGCTGCTCGGAAGTGCCATCGCTGTGGCTACTGCAGGAAATGTGGTAGCCGATTTGTGCACAGCAAGCTCCCATCCGGCAGCAATCTCAGAACGACGAGATCATGGTTTTTTTTTGACAAGTGTCGGAGGAGAGAGAGAGAGAGGCGGAGAGGTTTAGGGAGAGAGTTCCAGGCAACAGAAGGCACGGCCACCGATGGTGGAGCGATTTATAATCAGGGATGGTCAGGAGGGCAGAATTAGAGGAGCGCAGACATCCCGGGAGGGGGTTGTGGGGGCTGGAGGGGGTTACAGAGATAGAGAGGGGTGTAGGGGCTGGAGGGGGTTACAGAGATAGGGAGGGGTGTAGGGGCTGGAGCGGGTTACAGAGATCGGGAGGGGTGTAGGGGCTGGAGGAGGTTACAGACAGCGCAGTGCGGTGCTCCCTCAGTACTGCCCCTCCGACAGCGCAGTACGGCACTCCCTCAGTACTGCCCCTCCGACAGTGCGGCACTCCCTCAGTACTGCCCCTCCGACAGTGCGGCACTCCCTCAGTACTGCTCCTCCGACAGCGCAGTGCGGCACTCCCTCAGTACTGCCCCTCCGACAGCGCAGTGCGGCACTCCCTCAGTACTGCCCCTCCGACAGCGCAGTGCGGCACTCCCTCAGTACTGCTCCTCCGACAGCGCAGTGCGGCACTCCCTCAGTACTGCCCCTCCGAAAGTGCGGCACTCCCTCAGTACTGCCCCTCCGACAGCGCAGTACGGCACTCCCTCAGTACTGCCCCTCCGACAGTGCGGCACTCCCTCAGTACTGCTCCTCCGACAGCGCAGTGCGGCACTCCCTCAGTACTGCCCCTCCGACAGTGCGGCACTCCCTCAGTACTGCCCCTCTGACAGTGCGGCACTCCCTCAGCACCGCCCCTCTGACAGTGCGGCACTCCCTCAGTACTGCCCCTCCGACAGTACGGCACTCCCTCAGCACCGCCCCTCCGACAGTGCGGCACTCCCTCAGTACTGCCCCTCCGACAGCGCAGTACGGCACTCCCTCAAAAGGCACGAGTGTTAAACGCCTGCAATTACGGGGCTTGAGTGTCTGGAGTGTGGGAGGAAGGTGTGGGCTCGAGCTGGGAATCTTGTGACTCAGACGATAGATAGAGAGAGTGCCACAGTAGAATTCAGGCCGGCATTCGAGCACAGTACTAACTCGGTTGCTGTTGAAGTGGCTTCTCGTCGAGGCTGCTTGCTGCACAAAGGAGCCAATTGTTCCTTCCCCCACTCCCATTCTCCGTGGGGGACGCCCCCCTCCCGGGAGACCAGCCTTGCCCTGGGGCAGGGAGCTGAGCTCCTGAACCTGCGTGTGTTGGAAAATTGGATGATTGCGCCCTCGTGCTGTGTTGCTCTGCAGCCAGTTTCCACAAACGGCCAGCAATTGGCCTCATTAATCTTCGCACTGCTCAAACATCTGCTCGAGCCCTCCCCACCCTTCTGCGCCAACGCAGTGTGTTTACGGCTGTTATCTTTTGTTTCCATCATCGTCATTGGCAGTCCCTCGGAATCGGGCAAAACTTGCTTCCCACTCTTAACGTGAGCCCTTAGGTGGCTGAACAGCCCAATACGAGAGACGCAGTCCCTGTCACGGGTGGGGCAGATAGACGTTGAGGGAAGGGGAGGGTGGGACAGATAGACGTTGAGGGAAGGGGGAGGGTGGGACAGATAGACGTTGAGGGAAGGGGAGGGTGGGACAGATAGACGTTGAGGGAAGGGGGAGGGTGGGACAGATAGACGTTGAGGGAAGGGGAGGGTGGGACAGATAGACGTTGAGGGAAGGGGAGGGTGGGACAGATAGACGTTGAGGGAAGGGGAGGGTGGGACAGATAGACGTTGAGGGAAGGGGAGGGTGGGACAGATAGACGTTGAGGGAAGGGGAGGGTGGGACAGGTTTGCCGCACGCTCCTTCCGCTGCCTGCGCCCGGTCTCTGCGCGCTCTCGGCGACGAGACTCGAGGTGCTCAGCGCCCCCTCCCGGATGCACTTCCTCCGCTTGGGGCGGACTGGTCTTTGGGCCGGGGGGGGGCTCCCAGGTGTGGGTGGGGGATGTTGCACTTTGCCAGGGAGGGGTGTGTCCCTTGTAACGTTTCCTCGTTTCCTCTGCCCACCTTTGGCTCGCTGGCCGTGCAGGAGTTCCGAGCAGAGCGCTCGCTTTGGGAGTCTCGAGTCCGGGGCGCACGCCCATGTGGCCCTGCCCAGCGGAGCTGATCAGTCACTGAAGGTTGGCCATGCAGCTACAGCAGGCTGGTTAAGAAAGCAAATGGCACGTTGGCCTTCATAGCGAGGGGATTTGAGTACAGGAGCAGGGGAGGTGTTGCTACAGTTGTACAGGGCCCTGGTGAGGCCACACCTGGAGTATTGTGTACAGTTTTGGTCTCCTAACCTGAGGAAGGACGTTCTTGCTATTGAGGGAGTGCAGCGAAGGTTCACCAGACTGATTCCCGGGATGGCGGGACTGATCGATCAAGAAAGACTGGACCGACTGGGCTTGTATTCACTGGAGTTCAGAAGAATGAGAGGGGATTGCATAGAAACGTTTAAAATTCTGACGGGACGGGACAGGTTAGATGCAGGAAGAATGTTCCCGATGTTGGGGAAGTCCAGAACCAGGGGGGTCACACAGTCTAAGGATAAGGGGGTAAGCCATTTAGGACCGAGATGAGGAGAAACTTCTTGACCCAGAGAGTGGTGAACCTGTGGAATTCTCTACCACAGAGAGTTGTTGAGGCCAGTTCAATAAATATATTCAAAAAGGGAGTTAGATGAAGTCCTTACTACTCGGGGGATCAGGGGGTATGGTGAGAAAGCAGGAATGGGGTACTGAAGTTGCATGTTCAGCCATGAACTCATTGAATGGCGGTGCAGGCTCGAAGGGCCGAATGGCCCACTCCTGCACCTATTGTCTCTGTTTCTACGATCGAGTGTGGCCAGTGCTTTGATGTTGGCCCGCTCGAGGACGCTAACGGTGGTGAATCCACAACACCAGCGTCAAATTTTTTTATCACGCGACACTCCTGTGAAGCGCCGCGCGATGTTTCACTACAGTAAAGGCGCTGGGCACCTCGAGTCTCGTCGCCGAGAGCACGCAGAAAGCCAGCGCAGGCAGCGGAAGGAGCGTGCGGCAAACCCAGTCCCACCCCACCCTCCCCTCCCCTTCCCTCAACCACTGCCTCCGAAGAAAACATAGAAACACAGAAAACAGGAGCAGGAGTTGGCCATTCGGCCCCTCGAGCCTGCTCCGCCATTTAATACCACCGTGGCCTGATCCGATCATGGACTCCGCTCTCACTTCCCCGCCCGCCCCCTTATCGGTTCAGGAACTGTCTATCTCCGCCTTAAATATATTCAATGTCCCGGCTCCCACAGCTCCCTGGGGCAGCGAGTTCCACAGATTTACAACCCTCCGAGAGAAGGAATTCCTCCTCATCTCAGTTTTAAATGGGCGGCCCCCTTATTCTAAGACCATGTCCCCTAGTTCTAGTCTCCCCCCCATCAGTGGGAACATCCTCTCTGCATCCACCTTGTCGAGCCCCCCCTCATTACCTCATCCATTTCGATAAGATCACCAGAATTCCAATGAATAGAGGCCCCAACCTGTTCAACCTTTCCTCATAAGTCAACCCCCTCATCCCCGGAATCAACCGAGTGAACCTTCTCTGAACTGCCTCCAAAGCAAGTCTATCCTTTGGTAAATACGGAGAGCAGAACTGTGCACGCAGTACTCCAGGTGTGGCCTCACCAATACCCCTGTCTTAACTATAGCAAGACTTCCCTGCTTTTATACTCCATCCCCTTTGCAATAAAGGCCAAGATACCATTGGCCCTTCCTGATCACTTGCTGTACCTGCATACTAACCTTTTGTGTTTCACGCACAAGTAACCCCCAGGTCCCTCTGTACTGCCGCACTTTGCAATCTTTCTCCCTTTCAATAATAACTTGCTCTATGATTTTTTTTCTGCCAAAGTGCACGACCTCACACTTTCCCAACATGATACTCCCTCTGCCGAATTTTTGCCCACTCACTTAGCCCGGTCTATGTCCTTTAGTAGGTTTATTGTGTCCTCCTCACACACTGCTTTTCCTCCCATCTTTGTATCGTCGGCAAACTTGGTTACATTACACTCGGTCCCCACCCAATCTCTCCCAATACGACAGTCCCGCTGTCCCAGGAATCAGTCTGGTGAACCTTCGCTGCGCTCCCTCTGTGCCAAGTATATCCTTCCTTGGGTAAGGAGACCAAAACTGCTCACGATACTCCAGGTGCGCTCTCACCAAGGCCCTGTGTTTTACTGCAGTAAGGCGTGAATTGGCTAGGATAGATTGGCGAATGATACTGAAGGGGTTGACTGTGGATGGGCAATGGCAGACATTTAGAGGCCGCATGGATGAACTACAACAATTGTACATTCCTGTCTGGCGTAAAAATAAAAAAGGGAAGGTGGCTCAACCGTGGCTATCTAGGGAAATCAGGGATAGTATTAAAGCCAAGGAAGTGGCATACAAATTGGCCAGAAATAGCAGCGAACCTGGGGACTGGGAGAAATTTAGAACTCAGCAGAGGAGGACAAAGGGTTTGATAAGGGCAGGGAAAATGGAGTACGAGAAGAAGCTTGCAGGGAACATTAAGGCGGATTGCAAAACTTTCTATAGATATGTAAAGAGAAAAAGGTTAGTAAAGACAAACGTAGGTCCCCTGCAGTCAGAATCAGGGGAAGTCATAACGGGGAACAAAGAAATGGCGGACCAATTGAACAAGTACTTTGGTTCGGTATTCACTAAGGAGGACACAAACAACCTTCCGGATATAAAAGGGGTCGGAGGGTCTAGTAAGGAGGAGGAACTGAGGGAAATCTTTATTAGTCGGGAAATTGTGTTGGGGAAATTGATGGGATTGAAGGCCGATAAATCCCCAGGGCCTGATGGACTGCATCCCAGAGTACTTAAGGAGGTGGCCTTGGAAATAGCGGATGCATTGACAGTCATTTTCCAACATTCCATTGACTCTGGATCAGTTCCTATGGAGTGGAGGGCAGCCAATGTAACCCCACTTTTTAAAAAAGGAGGGAGAGAGAAAACAGGGAATTATAGACCGGTCAGCCTGACCTCAGTAGTGGGTAAAATGATGGAATCAATTATTAAGGATGTCATAGCAGCGCATTTGGAAAATGGTGACATGATAGGTCCAAGTCAGCATGGATTTGTGAAAGGGAAATCATGTTTGACAAATTTTCTGGAATTTTTTGAGGATGTTTCCAGTAGAGTGGACAGAGGAGAACCAGTTGATATGGTGTATTTGGACTTTCAGAAGACTTTCGACAAGGTCCCACACAAGAGATTGATGTGCAAAGTTAAAGCACATGGGATTGGGGGTAGTGTGCTGACATGGATTGAGAACTGGTTGTCAGACAGGAAGCAAAGAGTAGGAGTAAATGGGTACTTTTCAGAATGGCAGGCAGTGACTAGTGGGGTACCGCAAGGTTCTGTGCTGGGGCCCCAGCTGTTTACACTGTACATTAATGATTTAGATGAGGGGATTAAATGTAGTATCTCCAAATTTGCGGATGACACTAAGTTGGGTGGCAGTGTGAGCTGCGAGGAGGATGCTATGAGGCTGCAGAGTTACTTGGACAGGTTAGGTGAGTGGGCAAATGCGTGGCAGATGAAGTATAATGTGGATAAATGTGAGGCTATCCACTTTGGTGGTAAAAACAGAGAGACAGACTATTATCTGAATGGTGACAGATTAGGAAAAGGGGAGGTGCAACGAGACCTGGGTGTCATGGTACATCAGTCATTGAAGGTTGGCCATGCAGGTACAGCAGGCGGTGAAGAAAGCAAATGGCATGTTGGCCTTCATAGCGAGAGGATTTGAGTACAGGGGCAGGGAGGTGTTGCTACAGTTGTACAGGGCCTTGGTGAGGCCACACCTGGAATATTGTGCACAGTTTTGGTCTCCTAACCTGAGGAAGTACATTCTTGCTATTGAGGGAGTGCAGCGAAGGTTCACCAGACTGATTCCCGGGATGGCGGGACTGACCTATCAAGAAAGACCGGATCGACTGGGCTTGTATTTACTGGAGTTCAGTAGAATGAGAGGGGGACCTCATAGAAACGTTTAAAATTCTGATGGGATTGGACAGGTTAGATGCAGGAAGAATGTTCCCAATGTTGGGGAAGTCCAGAACCAGGGGGGTCACACAGTCTAAGGATAAGGGGTAAGCCATTTAGGACCGAGATGAGGAGAGACTTCTTCACCCAGAGAGTGGTGAACCTGTGGAATTCTCTACCGCAGAAAGTTGTTGAGGCCAATTCACTAAATATATTCAAGAAGGGAGTTAGATGAAGTCCTTACTACTCGGGGGATCAAGGGGTATTGGAGAGAAAGCAGGAATGGGGTCCTGAAGTTTCATGAACTCATTGAATGGCGGTGCAGGCTCGAAGGGCTGAATGGCCGGCTCCTGCACCTATTGTCCATGTCTCTATCCCTGCTCCTGTACTCAAACCCTCTCGCCATGGAGGCCGACGTACCATTGGCCTTGCAGACTGCTCGCTGCACCTGCGTGTGTGCTTTCGATGACTGCTGCACAAGGACACCCAGGTCCCTCTGTACCTCCACGCTTGCCCAAGCCGTCACCATGTCAACAATACTTAAAACATTTAAATGACGATCAACGGAAGCGTTTGCTGCACCCCGGCTTGAGAGGCTGGATCAGCTCCAGCTTCTGTCGGGCTCAGTCGCTGGTTTTGTGCTCACTAACTGCTGTCCTTTCTCTCCCCCCTCCTCCCCGCCCCCTCTTCCCACCAGGATACCCCTTTGCCTTTTTCCACAGACGGTTCCTACACGGGACGCAGCCTTACGTTACGCATTTTTACAACTCTTTCTTGGGATTATGGATGGCCTATTTCAACTTCGGTGAGTGTCTGGGTGCGCGGTGCTGCTGCGCGGAGCTTGGTCGGTGGGGACCGCGGGGCGCGACCAGCAGCTGAAGAAACGGGAGCAGGAGTTGGCCATGCCACCCCCTCGAGCCTGCTCCGCCGTTCGACGAGAACACGGTCGA
The DNA here is from genome assembly GCF_044704955.1 of Pristiophorus japonicus. Lineage (NCBI taxonomy): Eukaryota > Metazoa > Chordata > Chondrichthyes > Pristiophoridae > Pristiophorus > Pristiophorus japonicus. The sequence goes on from NW_027251113.1 coordinate 130,091, forward strand.
TCGTCCCCGCCCCCCCGCACCGCACCCCCACCCAATCCACTTCCCCGTCCCGTTCCCGCCATTCCCCGAGGGGCCAAACATCGGTCGCACTCCGCCTTGGGTATACTCCCTCAGTACCGCCCCTCCGACAGTGCGGGGCTCCCTCAGTACCGCCCCTCCGACAGTGCGGGGCTCCCTCAGTACCGCCCCTCCGACAGTGCGGGGCTCCCTCAGTACCGCCCCTCCGACAGTGCGGGGCTCCCTCAGTACTGCCCCTCCGACAGTGCGGGGCTCCCTCGGTACTGCCCCTCCGACAGTGCGGGGCTCCCTCGGTACTGCCCCTCCGACAGTGCGGGGCTCCCTCGGTACTGGCCCTCCGACAGTGCGGGGCTCCCTCAGTACCGCCCCTCCGACAGTGCGGGGCTCCCTCGGTACTGCCCCTCCGACAGTGCGGGGCTCCCTCGGTACTGGCCCTCCGACAGTGCGGGGCTCCCTCAGTACTGCCCCTCCGACAGTGCGGCACTCCCTCAGTACTGCCCCTCCGACAGTGCGGCGCTCCCTCGGTACCGCCCCTCCGACAGTGCGGTACTCCCTCAGTACTGACCCTCCGACAGTGCGGGGCTCCCTCAGTACTGCCCCTCCGACAGTGCGGGGCTCCCTCAGTACTGCCCCTCCGACAGTACGGCGCTCCCTCAGTACCGCCCCTCCGACAGCGCAGTACGGGGCTCCCTCAGTACTGCCCCTCCGACAGTGCGGCACTCCCTCAGTACTGTCCCTCCGACAGTACGGCACTCCCTCAGTACTGCCCCTCCGACAGTGCGGCACTCCCTCAGTACTGCCCCTCCGACAGCGCAGTACGGCACTCCCTCAGTACCGCCCCTCCGACAGCGCAGTACAGCGCTCCCTCAGTACCCCGATAACCTGAGCTTATTTGGCCGACTCTGAGCAGAGTGTCCTGGGCCAGTGTACACACAGTCTGGGGAGGGGATTAAAAATGCATTTGCTGCAGGGCAGTGATGCTCCACAAGCCGCAGTGCCTGTTCTAACAGTCCCTCTCTCTTTCTCTTTTGCCTCTCTGGCAGGTGGGCAGTTGGTGCACTCGCTTGTCTGTGTACTCTTCCAGTTCCTGGTCCTGAGGCTCATGGGCCGGAGGATTACAGGTGTTGCGACCAGTTTTATATTTCAAATGGTAACGTTCCTTCCTGTGTCTGTGCAAAACTGTTCTCTCTCACTGTGTCGGGTACAGCACTGGGTTAGATACAGAGTGCAGCTCCCTCGACACTGTCCCATCAAACACTCCCAGGGCAGGTACAGGGGGTTAGATACAGAGTAAAGCTCCCTCTACACTGTCCCATCAAACACTCCCAGGGCAGGTACAGGGGGTTAGATACAGAGTAAAGCTCCCTCTACACTGTCCCATCAAACACTCCCAGGGCAGGTACAGGGGGTTAGATACAGAGTGCAGCTCCCTCGACACTGTCCCATCAAACACTCCCAGGGCAGGTACAGGGGGTTAGATACAGAGTAAAGCTCCCTCTACACTGTCCCATCAAACACTCCCAGGGCAAGTACAGCACGGGGTTAGATACAGAGTAAAGCTCCCTCTACACTGTCCCATCAAACACTCCCAGGACATGTACAGGGGGTTAGATACAGAGTAAAGCTCCCTCTACACTGTCCCATCAAACACTCCCAGGGCAGGTACAGGGGGTTAGATACAGAGTAAAGCTCCCTCTACACTGTCCCATCAAACACTCCCAGGGCAAGTACAGCACGGGGTTAGATACAGAGTAAAGCTCCCTCGACACTGTCCCATCAAACACTCCCAGGGCAGGTACAGGGGGTTAGATACAGAGTAAAGCTCCCTCTACACTGTCCCATCAAACACTCCCAGGGCAGGTACAGGGGGTTAGATACAGAGTAAAGCTCCCTCTACACTGCCCCATCAAACACTCCCAGGGCAGGTACAGGGGGTTAGATAAAGAGTGCAGCTCCCTCTACACTGTCCCATCAAACACTCCCGGGGCAGGTACAGGGGGTTAGATACAGAGTAAAGCTCCCTGTACACTGTCCCATCAAACACTCCCAGGGCAGGTACAGGGGGTTAGATACAGAGTAAAGCTCCCTCTACACTGTCCCATCAAACACTCCCAGGGCAGGTACAGGGGGTTAGATACAGAGTAAAGCTCCCTGTACACTGTCCCATCAAACATTCCCAGGGCAGGTACAGGGGGTTAGATACAGAGTAAAACTCCCTCTACACTGTCCCATCAAACACTCCCAGGGCAGGTACACAGGGTTAGATACAGAGTAAAGCTCCCTCTACACTGTCCCCATCAAACACTCCCAGGGCAGGTACAGCACGGGATAGATACAGAGTAAAGCTCCCTCTACACTGTCCATCAAACACTCCCGGGGCAGGTACAGGGGGTTAGATACAGAGTAAAACTCCCTCTACACTGTCCCATCAAACACTCCCAGGGCAGGTACAGGGGGTTAGATACAGAGTGCAGCTCCCTCTACACTGTCCCATCAAACACTCCCAGGGCAGGTACAGGGGGTTAGATACAGAGTAAAGCTCCCTCTACACTGTCCCATCAAACACTCCCAGGGCAGGTACAGGGGGTTAGATACAGAGTAAAGCTCCCTCTACACTGTCCCATCAAACACTCCCAGGGCAGGTACAGGGGGTTAGATACAGAGTAAAGCTCCCTCTACACTGTCCCATCAAACACTCCCAGAGCAGGTACAGGGGGTTAGATACAGAGTAAAGCTCCCTCTACACTGTCCCATCAAACACTCCCAGGGTAGGTACAGGGTTAGATACAGAGTAAAGCTCCCTCTACACTGTCCCATCAAACACTCCCAGGGTAGGTACAGGGTTAGATACAGAGTAAAGCTCCCTCTACACTGTCCCATCAAACATGCCCAGGGCAGGTACAGGGGGTTAGATACAGAGTAAAGCTCCCTCTACACTGTCCCATCAAACACTCCCAGGGCAGGTACAGCACGGGGTTAGATACAGAGTGCAGCTCCTCTACACTGTTCCATCAAACACTCCCAGGGCAGGTACAGCGCGGGGTTGCACACAGCTCCGTCACTGAGAGAGGCGGAGAGGTTTCGGGGAGGGGGATTCCAGAGTTTCGGGGCCTCGGTGGCTCAGGGCACGGCCGCCAACGGCGGGAATCTTGGCGGGGGTTGCCGGGGCTGGAGGAGGTGCCGGAGACCAGAGACCGAGAGACCGAGAGACCGAGAGACCGAGAGACCGAGAGACCGAGAGACCGAGAGACCGAGAGACCGAGAGACCGAGAGACCGAGAGACCGAGAGACCGAGAGACCGAGAGACCCAGAGACCGAGAGACCCAGAGACCCAGAGACCCAGAGACCCAGAGACCCAGAGACCCAGAGACCCAGAGACCCAGAGACCCAGAGACCCAGAGACCCAGAGACCCAGAGACCCAGAGACCCAGAGACCCAGAGACCCAGAGACCCAGAGACCCAGAGACCCAGAGACCCAGAGACCCAGAGACCCAGAGACCCAGAGACCCAGAGACCCAGAGACCCAGAGACCCAGAGACCCAGAGACCCAGAGACCCAGAGACGGAATTTGAAGAGGCGAGTGAGAACGTTGGAGCGGAGGCGATACGGGAGCCCACAGCCGGTCAGCGAGAGTCGGTGCACGATCCCGCGGGACAGGACTTCCCCGGCCAGCGAGCTTGGAGTGTGGGGCAGGAGAGAGGCCGGAGCACGGACGTGGGAGGGGTGGGGATCGGAGCTGGCAGAGGGGGTGCCCTGACACTGGGTCACAGCGCCTCCCAGGGGGCACGGTGTGGGGGGCGGGGGAGGGGAACTCGGGTGGTGTGGCGAGTGGGATGGTCTTTCGCGTTGTGTGTGTGTCTTGACCTCTCTCTCCGTCTCTGCCCCCTCCCTCCCTCCCTCCCTCCCTCCTCCCTCCCTCCCTCCCTCCCTCCCTCGCCCCTCCCTCGCCCCTCCCTCCCTCCATCCCTCCATCCTCCCTCCCTCCCCGACAGATCTACCTCTTGGCTGGTTACTACTACACCGCCACTGATCAGTACGATATCAAGTGGACCATGCCCCACTGTGTCCTCACCCTCAAGTTAATCGGTGAGTCCACTGGGGAGGGAGGGGGGGAGGGATCCACTGGGGGAGGGAGGGGGGAGGGATCCACTGGGGGAGGGAAGGGGGGGAGGGAAGGGAGTGTACCACTGGGGAGGGGGGGGGAGGGAGTGTACCACTGGGGGAGGGAGGGGGGGAGGGAGGGGGGGGAGTGTACCACTGGGGGAGGGAGGGGGGGAGTGTACCACTGGGGGAGGGAGGGGGGGGAGTGTTCCACTGGGGGAGGGAGGGGGAGGGAGTGTACCACTGGGGGAGGGAGGGGGGAGGGAGTGTTCCACTGGGGGAGGGAGGGGGGAGGGAGTGTTCCACTGGGGGAGGGAGGGGGGGGGAAGTGTACCACTGGGGGAGGGGGTGAGGGAGTGTACCACTGGGAGGGAGGGGGGGTGTAGCACTGGGGGAGGGGGGAGGGGGAGTGTACCACTGGGGGAGGGGGAGTGGACCACTGGGGGAGGGGAGAGGGAGAGCGGGAGGGGGAGTGTACCATTGCAGGAGGGGGAGTGTACCAGTGGAGGAAGGGGGAGGGAGAGGGGGACGAGGAGTATACCACTGGGGGAGGGGTAGGGAGAGGGGGAGTGTACCACTGGGGGAGGGGGGAGGGGGAAGGGGAGGGGGAGTGTACCACTGGAGGAGGGGGAGGAGGAGTGTACCACTGGGGGAGGGGTAGGGAGAGGGGGAGTGTACCACTGGGGGAGGGTGAGGGGGGAGTGTACCACTGGGGGAGGGGGAGTGTACCACTGGGGGAGGGAGAAGGGGAGTGTACCACTGGGGGAGGGAGAAGGGGAGTGTACCACTGGGGGAGGGGGGAGGGAGAGGGGGAGTGTACCACTGGAGGAGGGGGGAGGGGGAAGGGGAGGGGGAGTGTACCACTGGAGGAGGGGGACGAGGAGTATACCACTGGGGGAGGGGTAGGGAGAGGGGGAGTGTACCACTGGGGGAGGGGGGAGGGGGAAGGGGAGGGGGAGTGTACCACTGGAGGAGGGGGAGGAGGAGTGTACCACTGGGGGAGGGGTAGGGAGAGGGGGAGTGTACCACTGGGGGAGGGTGAGGGGGGAGTGTACCACTGGGGGAGGGGGAGTGTACCACTGGGGGAGGGAGAAGGGGAGTGTACCACTAGGGGAGGGGGGAGGGAGAGGGGGAGTGTACCACTGCGGGGGAGTGGGGGAAGAAATGGAGTTGAGATGCAGATCCACCATACCACGTTAAATGGTCGGACACGGAGAAGTGTCGAGGAACAGAGGGACCTTGGAGGGCAGGTCCACAGATCCCTGAAGGGAACAGGCCAGGGGGATAAGGTGGTTAAGAAGGTAAACGGGATACTTGCCTTTGTTGGCCGAGGCCTGGAATACAAGAGCAGGGAGGTTATGCTTGAACTGTATAAAACACTGGTTAGGCCACAGCTGGAGTACTGCGTGCACAGTTCTGGTCACCACATTACAGGAAGGATGTGATTGCACTGGAGAGGGTACAGAGGAGATTTACCAGGGTGTTGCACTGGAGAGGGTACAGAGGAGATTTACCAGGGTGTTGCACTAGAGAGGGTGCAGAGGAGATTTACCAGGATGTTGCACTGGAGAGGGTACAGAGGAGATTTACCAGGGTGTTGCACTAGAGAGGGTACAGAGGAGATTTACCAGGATGTTGCACTGGAGAGGGTACAGAGGAGATTTACCAGGGTGTTGCACTAGAGAGGGTGCAGAGGAGATTTACCAGGATGTTGCACTGGAGAGGGTACAGAGGAGATTTACCAGGATGTTGCACTGGAGAGGGTACAGAGGAGATTTACCAGGATGTTGCACTAGAGAGGGTACAGAGGAGATTTACCAGGATGTTGCTGGGACTGGAGAGGGTACAGAGGAGATTTACCAGGATGTTGCACTAGAGAGGGTACAGAGGAGATTTACCAGGATGTTGCACTAGAGAGGGTACAGAGGAGATTTACCAGGATGTTGCACTGGAGAGGGTGCAGAGGAGATTTACCAGGATGTTGCACTGGAGAGGGTACAGAGGAGATTTACCAGGATGTTGCACTAGAGAGGGTACAGAGGAGATTTACCAGGATGTTGCACTGGAGAGGGTACAGAGGAGATTTACCAGGATGTTGCACTGGAGAGGGTACAGAGGAGATTTACCAGGATGTTGCACTGGAGAGGGTACAGAGGAGATTTACCAGGATGTTGCACCGGAGAGGGTACAGAGGAGATTTACCAGGATGTTGCACCGGAGAGGGTACAGAGGAGATTTACCAGGATGTTGCACTGGAGAGGGTGCAGAGGAGATTTACCAGGATGTTGCACTGGAGAGGGTACAGAGGAGATTTACCAGGATGTTGCACTGGAGAGGGTACAGAGGAGATTTACCAGGATGTTGCACTGGAGAGGGTACAGAGGAGATTTACCAGGATGTTGCACTGGAGAGGGTACAGAGGAGATTTACCAGGATGTTGCACTGGAGAGGGTACAGAGGAGATTTACCAGGATGTTGCACTGGAGAGGGTACAGAGGAGATTTACCAGGATGTTGCACTGGAGAGGGTGCAGAGGAGATTTACCAGGATGTTGTACTGGAGAGGGTACAGAGGAGATTTACCAGGATGTTGCACTGGAGAGGGTACAGAGGAGATTTACCAGGGTGTTGCACTGGAGAGGGTACAGAGGAGATTTACCAGGATGTTGCACTGGAGAGGGTACAGAGGAGATTTACCAGGATGTTGCCGGGACTGGAGAATTTTAGCGATGAGGAAAGATTGGATAGGCTGGGGTTGTTTTCTTTGGAACAGAGGAGGCTGAGGGGAGACCTGATTGAGGTGGATAAAATGATGAGGGAGGTGGATGGAGTGGATAGGACGGAACCTGTTTCCCTGGGCAGAGGGGTCAACAACCAGGGGGCGTGGATTGAAAGTAATTGGGAGGGGAGGTTTCGAGGGGATTTGAGGGGCAATGTCTTCACTCAGAGGTCGGTGAGGGTCTGGGGCAGGGTCTGGGGAGGAACTCACGGCCTGAAAGGGCGGTAGAGGCAGAAAACCCTCACCACATTTGGCAGTGCACCTTGAAGTGCCGTAAGCTACAGGGCTACGGACCCAGAGCGGGAAAGTGGGAGGAGGCTGGGTAGCTGTTGGTCGGCCGGCACGGACTCGATGGGCCGAATGGCCTCCTTCTGTGCTGTGGTTCTATGATTCTGTGTACTTTGTGCTGGGGCTGGGCTCAGTGGGAGAGGGGTTGGGTATGAGGGTAGTTGGAGCCACAGGTCCTGTCTTAATCGACTTGTTCCTATCGGTTTTTTTATTCCCCCCTCCCCGCAGGTCTCTCCTTGGACTATTACGATGGTGGCAAGGACCAGGTGAGACTGAGCTGCTCATCCGACCTCCGACCTCTCACCCCTCTGCGACCAGGTTACAAGACGGGAGTGGGCGGGCGAGGGAAGGGCGGGCAAAGATTGTGAGCAAGTCGGAAGGTCTGCTGGTCTTCAAGGCTGTTGTGCTCACTTCCTCGGTGCCTTAATCGACTGGACAAGGGCGGCAGGTCATGACCCTGTGCTCCAGGGTCGCGGGTCACGACCCTGGTCTCTGCCACGGCCGGCGCCCCCTTGCGGGGCACTGAGCCACTCCGGGGTCGCAGGTCACGACCCTGGCCTCTGCCAAGGTTGGCGGGGCCCCCCCTTGCACGGAACTGAACCACTCCGGGGTCGCAGGTCACGACCTTGGTCTCTGCCAAGGTTGAAGACCCACTGCGAGGCACTGAGCCACTCCGGGGTCGTGGGTCACCGGTCACGACCCTGGTCTTTTTGCCAAGGATGGCTGACTTCAGTAAGGTGGAGGGAGTGATGGACGAGGGGGGCGGGGGGGAGTGTAATCCGTGGACCGAGAGGGTTGTGGAGACGGGAAGCAGGCTCGAGAGGTCGAATGGCCAACTCCTGCTCCTTTTTATTAAAAAAAAATGCATTGGTTCACGGGATGTCGGCATCGCTGGCAAGGCCAGCATTTATTGCCCGTCTCGAATCGCCCTCGTAAAGGTGGTGGTGAGCCGCCTCGTACAACGGAGTGGCCAGTCAACCACCTCGGGTCTGGAGTCACATATCGGCTCGAATGGGTAAGGGCAACCGATTTCTTTCCCTCAAGGACTTTGGGATTTTCCCGACAATCCGGGAGTTTCACGGTGACTGTTACTAGCTTTTTATTGAATGAACTCAATTAAAATTCCCCCCAGCTGCACGGGTGGGATTCGAACTCGGGTCCGCGGGAGTATTCATTCAGGCGTCTGGACTTACTGGCCCAGTAACGTAACCACCGAGCTCCCGGGCTACAGGGCTGTAGTGATACCCGCCCTCCTGTGTGGCTCAGAGACACGGACCGTGTACAGTAGGTATCTCACCCCCAGCTCATGGTCTACAGGGCTGTAGTGATACCCGCCCTCCTGTGTGGCTCAGAGACACGGACCGTGTACAGAAGGTACCTCGAGTCGCTGGAGAAATCTGTTATTCTATATATAAACCCCCCGAACCCCTCGATTAGATTCCAGCCTGTAACTCACTCCCGGGTATCTGTTATTCTATATATAAACCCCCCGAACCCCTCGATTAGATTCCAGCCTGTAACTCACTCCCGGGTATCTGTTATTCTATATATAAACCCCCGAACCCCTCGATTAGATTCCAGCCTGTAACTCACTCCCGGGGTATCTGTTATACTATATATAAACCTCCCGAACCCCTCGATTAGATTCCAGCCTGTAACTCACTCCCGGGTATCTGTTATTCTATATATAAACCCCCCCGAACCCCTCGATTAGATTCCAGCCTGTAACTCACTCCCGGGTATCTGTTATTCTATATATAAACCCCCGAACCCCTCGATTAGATTCCAGCCTGTAACTCACTCCCGGGTATCTGTTATTCTATATATAAACCCCCCTGAACCCCTCGATTAGATTCCAGCCTGTAACTCACTCCCGGGTAACTGTTATTCTATATATAAACCTCCCGAACCCCTCGATTAGATTCCAGCCTGTAACTCACTCCCGGGTATCTGTTATTCTATATATAAACCCCCCGAACCCCTCGATTAGATTCCAGCCTGTAACTCACTCCCGGGTATCTGTTATTCTATATATAAACCCCCCCGAACCCCTCGATTAGATTCCAGCCTGTAACTCACTCCCGGGTATCTGTTATTTTATATATAAACCCCCCCCGAACCCATCGATCAGATTCCAGCCTGTAACTCACTCCCGGGTATCTGTTATTCTCTATATACACCCCCCCGAACCCCTCGATTAGATTCCAGCCTGTAACTCACTCCCAGGTATCTGTTATTCTATATATAAACCCCCGAACCCCTCGATTAGATTCCAGCCTGTAACTCACTCCCGGATATCTGTTATTCTATATATAAACCCCCCCGAACCCCTCGATTAGATTCCAGCCTGTAACTCACTCCCGGGTATCTGTTATTCTATATATAAACCCCCCGAACCCCTCGATTAGATTCCAGCCTGTAACTCACTCCCGGGTATCTGTTATTCTATATATAAACACCCCGAACCCCTCGATTAGATTCCAGCCTGTAACTCACTCCCGGGTATCTGTTATTGTATATATAAACCCCCGAACCCCTCGATTAGATTCCAGCCTGTAACTCACTCCCGGGTATCTGTTATTCTATATATAAACCCCCCGAACCCCTCGATTAGATTCCAGCCTGTAACTCACTCCCGGGGTATCTGTTATTCTATATATAACCCCCCGAACCCCTCGATTAGATTCCAGCCTGTAACTCACTCCCGGGTATCTGTTATTCTATATATAAACCCCCCCCGAACCCCTCGATTAGATTCCAGCCTGTAACTCACTCCCAGGTATCTGTTATTCTATATATAAACCCCCCCGAACCCCTCGATTAGATTCCAGCCTGTAACTCACTCCCGGGTATCTGTTATTCTATATATAAACCCCCCGAACCCCTCGATTAGATTCCAGCCTGTGTAACTCACTCCCGGGTATATTCTGTAAGCACAAGAGAACATAAGAAATAGGAGCAGGAGGGGGCCATACGGCCCCTCGAGCCTGCTCCGCCATTCAATACGATCGTGGCTGATCCGATCATGGACTCAGCTCCACTTCCCTGCCCGCCCCCTTATCCCCTTCTCGCTGAAGAAACTGTGTCTATTTCTGTCAAACTCGCCCCGCTGTCTCTCTCCGCGGGAGGGGGCCGAGGTGTCGGCTGCGGTGACCTGCTGTTTGATTTGTCCCTCCTCCCACCCCCACCCCCACCCCCACAGGCCAAGCTCAGCAAAGAACAGCAGACCCACGCGCTGGAGGGCGAGGTGAGCCTAGCCGCCGTCGTCGGCTATGCCTATTTCTACGGGGCCTTCCTGGTCGGGCCGCAGTTCTCCATGAGGAGCTACCAGAAGATGACCGCTGGGCAACTGACAGACACGGCCGGCCACGTTCCCAACAGGTAACGACCGCGTTGGTGGGGGGAGGCCGGGGGGAGGAGGGGGTTGGGCGGGCTAGCCTTCGACTCGAATCCGGCAGCTCTGACCCCAACCGGCTCCGCGGGGAGGCTGCCGGAGCGTGCCCGCGATGCCCCACTTAGTCGAATAGCCGGCGCGACGGGCCTCGGGGTTCCCCCCCCGTCGAGCGAGGAGGACTTTGTCGTGACGTTCCGTGTGCTGGAATAGCTGCCACGTCGGGATTTGGGGTTCATCCATGGCCCCCCCCCCCCCCAAGCTCCCCCTCGCTGCTGCTTCCACATTGAGTAACAAGTCGGTTACAATAAAAACATAAGAAATGGGAGCAGGAGTCGGCCATACGGCCCCTCGAGCCTGCTCCGCCATTTAATACCAGCAAGGGCTGATCCGATCATGGACACAGCTCCACTTCCCCGCCCGCCCCCTTATCGGTTCAGGAACTGTCTATCTCTGCCTTAAATTTATTCAATGTCCCGGCTCCCACAGCTCTCTGAGGCAGCGAGTTCCACAGATTTACAACCCTCCGAGAGAAGAAATTCCTCCTCATCTCAGTTTTAAATGGGCGGCCCCTTACTCTAAGACCATGCCCCCTAGTTCTAGTCTCCCCCCATCAGTGGGAAACATCCTCTCTGCATCCACCTTGTCGAGCCCCCCTCATAATCTTACACGTTTTCATAAGATCACCTCTCAATTCTTCTGGAAACACTGACAATAGGTGCAGGAGTGGGCCATTCGGCCCTTCGAGCCTGCACCACCATTCAATGAGTTCATGGCTGATCATTCCCTCAGTACCCCATTCCTGCTTTCTCTCCATACCCCTTGATCCCTTTAGCCGTAAGGGCCACATCTAACTCCCTCTTCAATGCATGCAATGAACTGGCCTCAACAACTCTCTGCGGTAGAGAATTCCACAGGTTAACAATTCTCTGAGTGAAGAAGTTTCTCCTCATCTCGGTCCTAAATGGCTTACCCCTTATCCTTAGACTGTGTGACCCCCCTGGTTCTGGACTTCCCCAACATCGGGAACATTCTTCCTGCATCTAACCTGTCCCGTCCCGTCAGAATTTTATATGTTTCTATGAGATCCCCTCTCATCCTTCTAAACTCCAGTGAATAAAAGCCCAGTCGATCCAATCTCTCCTCATATTGTCAGTCCCGCCATCCCGGGAATCAGTCTGGTGAACCTTCGCTGCACTCCCTCAACAGCAAGAATGTCCTTCCTCAGGTTAGGAGACCAAAACTGTGCACAATATTCCAGGTGTGGTCTCACCAAGGCCCTGTACAACTGTAGCAACACCTCCCTGCCCCTGTACTCAAATCCCCTCGCTATGAAGGCCAACATACCATTTGCCTTCTTCACCGCCTGCTGTACCTGCATGGCCAACCTTCAATGACTGATGTACCATGACACCCAGGTCTCGTTGCACCTCCCCTTTTCCTAATCTGTCACCATTCAGATAATATTCTGCCTTCCTGTTTTTGCCCCCAAAGTGGATAACCTCACATTTATCCACATTATACTGACATCTGCCATGCATTTGCCCACTCACCTAACCTGTCCAAGTCACTCTGCAGCCTCATAGCATCCTCCTCGCAGCTCACACTGCCACCCAACTTAGTGTCATCTGCAAACTTGGAGATATTACACTCAATTCCTTCGTCGAAATCATTAATGTATATTGTAAATAGCTGGGGTCCCAGCACTGAGCCCTGCGGCACTCCACTAGTCACTGCCTGCCATTCTGAAAAGGACCCGTTTATCCTGACTCTCTGCTTCCTGTCTGCCAACCAGTTCTCTATCCCCGTCAGTACATCACCCCCAATACCATGTGCTTTGATTTTGCACACCAATCTCTCGTGTGGGACCTTGTCAAAAGCCTTTTGAAAGTCCAAATACACCACATCCACTGGTTCTCCCCCTTGTCCACTCTACTCGTCACATCCTCAAAATATTCCAGAAGGTTTGAAAGTATGAATTGCAATGAGTAGAGGCCCAACCTCCTCAACCTTTCCTCATAAATCAACCCCCTCATCCCCGGAATCAACCGAGTGAACCTTCTCTGAACTGCCTCCAAAGCAAGCATATCCTCTCGTAAATACGGAGAGCAGAACTGTGCACGCAGTACTCCAGGTGTGGCCTCACCAATACCCTGTGTAACTGGAGCAAGACTTCCCTGCTCTTGTATTCCATTCCTCGGCCAATAAAGGCCCAGATACCATTGGCCCTTTCTGATCACTTGCTGTACCTGCAGACTAACCTTTTGTGTTTCACTCACAAGTAACCCCCAGGTCCCGCTGTACTGCCGCACTCTGCAATCTTTCTCCCATTCTTATGACCCTTGTTGCGATGCACCACCAACTCGAATAGCTGCTTTAATGGGGGTGGGGGTGATCGGCAAAGCAAGCCGAGAATCCAGCCAGTCTCTCTGACATTCCCCCCCCCCGCCCTCCGCTCGCTTAAGGCAGAGCATCCTCGAGTGAGGTGAATGCCCCTGTTGTGATGCTCCATGTAGTTGAATAGCCACTGCGTTGCTGCCTCCCCACCCCCACCCCCCCCCCCCCCCCTCTCCCCTTCTGCCTCGTACCCAGTCCAATCCCTCACCCCCACTCCATCCACGAATTGTCTTGCGGAAGTCAGGGCCTCTGGCAATGCTGCACGTGGTCGCCAGTCAGAAGAGACCAGGTCACCACTGGGGAAGCAGAGGCCCAGTCGTCTTTGAAGGAGGGGGAAAGGCCAGTTGCCGTCGTGGAAGAGGAGGGCGGGGCGAGGGGGCCCGGGAGAGACAGACAGAGGGAGCGGGAGAGGAGACGGAGAGAGAGAGAGAGACGGAGAGAGAGAGAGAGACGGAGAGACAGAGAGACAGACGGAGAGACAGAGAGACAGACAGAGGCAGGGAGGGAGAGAGAGAGAGAGAGACAGATAGAGGCAGAGGGAGGGAGAAAGACAGAGGGAGGGAGAAAGACAGAGGGAGGGAGAAAGACAGAGGAGGGATTATTGAGTTCTACTCGGAACTCCTTCACGGGCAAAACGAGCCAAAGGAGGGCAGAGGGAACGTTACAAGGGACACACCCCTCCCCTGATACAGTGCAACATCCCCCACCCACACCTGGGAGTCCCTGGCCCAAAGACCAGTCCGCCCTCAGTGGAGGAAGTACATCCGGGAGGGGCACTGAGCCCCTCGAGTCTCGTCGAACGAGAGCGTGCAGAGACCAAGCGCAGGCAGCGGAAGGAGCGTGCGGCAAACCTGTCCCACCCTCCCCCTTCCCTCAAGGTCTATCTGTCCCACCCTCCCTTCCTCAACGTCTATCTGTCCCACCCTCCCCTTCCCTCAACGTCTATCTGTCCCACCCTCCCCCTTCCTCAACGTCTATCTGTCCCTCCCTCCCCTTCCCTCAACGTCTCTCTGTCCCACCCTCCCCCTTCCCTCAACGTCTATCTGTCCCACCCTCCCCCTTCCCTCAATGTCTATCTGTCCCACCCTCCCCTTCCCTCAACGTCTATCTGTCCCTCCCTCCCCCTTCCCTCAACGTCTATCTGTCCCTCCCTCCCCTTCCCTCAACGTCTATCTGTCCCTCCCTCCCCCTTCCCTCAACGTCTATCTGTCCCACCCTCCCCTTCCCTCAACGTCTATCTGTCCCTCCCTCCCCCTTCCCTCAACGTCTATCTGTCCCACCCTCCCCCTTCCCTCAACGTCTATCTGTCCCTCCCTCCCCCTTCCCTCAACGTCTATCTGTCCCACACTCCCCCTTCCCTCAACGTCTATCTGTCCCACCCTGTGACGGGGACTGTGGCTCCCGTATTGGACTGTTCAGTCACCAGAGGACTCCTTTTTTGAGTGGAAGCAAGTCTTCCTCGATTCCGAGGGACTGCCGATGATGATGATACACACGGTCGAATAGCCTGCTGATTGTCGCTGAGGGCGGCTTGCGGGGTGGGGCGGGTGTACGGGCTGTGTGTGGGTGGGGAGGCGATGCATTGGCCAATCGCGTTGGCATATCCGAGCCCATTTGCTCTGCACTCTGACCTGCGACATTTCATCCTCTTCCAGTGTCCTGCCCGCTATGAAACGCCTCTTGCTGGGGATGACGTATGTGACGGGCTACACGTTGACAAAATCCTACTTCCCCGACGACTATCTCCTGACCAGCGAGTTTGCGGTGAGTGAACGAGCGAGATGGTCTTCAAAGCAGAAAGATCTTGTGGTTGTACCTCGCCCATCGCGGATTCCGGACTTCACACAGCACTTCCCATCCAATAAAGTACTTATTTCACGCTCCCTCCGACAGCGCAGTGCTCCCTCAGTACTGCCCCTCCGACAGTGCGGCACTCCCTCAGTACTGCCCCTCCGACAGTGCGGCTCTCCCTCAGTACTGCCCCTCCGACAGTGCGGGGCTCCCTCAGTACTGCCCCTCCGACAGTGCGGCACTGACTCAGTACTGCCCCTCCGACAGTGCAGTGCTCCCTCAGTACTGCCCCTCCGACAGTGCGGGGCTCCCTCAGTACTGCCCCTCCGACAGTGCGGTGCTCCCTCAGTACTGCCCCTCCGACAGTGCGGGGCTCCCTCAGTGCTGCCCCTCTGACAGCGCAATGCTCCCTCAGTACTGCCCCTCCGACAGTGCAGCACTCCCTCAGTACTGCCCCTCCGACAGTGCGGCGCTCCCTCAGTACTGCCCCTCCGACAGTACGGCGCTCCCTCAGTACTGCCCCTCCGACAGTGCAGTGCTCCCTCAGTACTGCCCCTCCGACAGTACGGCGCTCCCTCAGTACTGCCCCTCCGACAGTGCAGTGCTCCCTCAGCACAGCCCCTCCGACAGCGCAGTGCTCCCTCAGCACCGCCCCTCCGACAGCGCAGTGCGGCGCTCATTAAACCGTGGGGCAGTGTGGAGGGAGATTTACCGGGTATACAAGCAGAGAGCACCGAGCAGTCTCGTCAGACCGTCGACCTCCGACCCCTCCGTGACCCGCTCACACATCCTCGACGGTTCCCTGACCGATTTTGGGGGGTGAAATTCAACACGGGCAGGCATCGCCTCGTCTCTTGCAGCTCAATGGAAGCGAACAGTGCGATGCCTGCCCCAGGCGAAGTGCGCCACCTCGGATCCTCGCGACTCGGACCCTGACAATCCCACCCTCCCGTGCCGACCGGCCTCCTGACCTCCTCCTCTCTCCCTCTCTGTCTCTTCCAGAACCAGTCGCTGGGCTACAAGTGCCTCTTCATCGCCCTTTGGGGCAAGGTCACCCTCAGCAAATACGTCAGCTGCTGGCTCGTGGCGGTAAGTCCCAACCCAATCCTTCTTCCCACCCCAGCCCGCCCCCTCTCCGACCCAGCCCTGCACGGGTCGGCCCGAAGGGCTTCTTGCCCAGAGCTGGAATGACCCAGGCTACATTACGGGAGAAGTGAGTAGGGACAGGGAGAAGGGAGAATGGAGAAGGGAGAATGGAGAAGGGAGAATGGAGAAGGGAGAAGGGAGAATGGAGAAGGGAGAAGGGAGAATGGAGAAGGGAGAATGGAGAAGGGAGAATGGAGAAGGGAGAATGGAGAATGGAGAAGGGAGAATGGAGAAGGGAGAATGGAGAAGGGAGAATGGAGAAGGGAGAATGGAGAAGGGAGAATGGAGAAGGGAGAATGGAGAAGGGAGAATGGAGAAGGGAGAATGGAGAAGGGAGAATGGAGAAGGGAGAATGGAGAAGGGAGAATGGAGAAGGGAGAATGGAGAAGGGAGAATGGAGAAGGGAGAATGGAGAAGGGAGAATGGAGAAGGGAGAATGGAGAAGGGAGAATGGAGAAGGGAGAATGGAGAAGGGAGAATGGAGAAGGGAGAATGGAGAAGGGAGAAGGGAGAAGGGAGAAGGGAGAATGGAGAAGGGAGAATGGAGAAGGGAGAATGGAGAAGGGAGAATGGAGAAGGGAGAATGGAGAAGGGAGAATGGAGAAGGGAGAATGGAGAAGGGAGAATGGAGAAGGGAGAATGGAGAAGGGAGAATGGAGAAGGGAGAATGGAGAAGGGAGAATGGAGAAGGGAGAATGGAGAAGGGAGAATGGAGAAGGGAGAATGGAGAAGGGAGAATGGAGAAGGGAGAATGGAGAAGGGAGAATGGAGAAGGGAGAATGGAGAAGGGAGAATGGAGAAGGGAGAATGGAGAAGGGGAGAATGGAGAAGGGAGAATGGAGAAGGGAGAATGGAGAAGGGAGAATGGAGAAGGGAGAATGGAGAAGGGAGAATGGAGAAGGGAGAATGGAGAAGGGAGAATGGAGAAGGGAGAATGGAGAAGGGAGAATGGAGAAGGGAGAATGGAGAAGGGAGAATGGAGAAGGGAGAATGGAGAAGGGAGAATGGAGAAGGGAGAATGGAGAAGGGAGAATGGAGAAGGGAGAATGGAGAAGGGAGAATGGAGAAGGGAGAATGGAGAAGGGAGAATGGAGAAGGGAGAATGGAGAAGGAGAATGGAGAAGGGAGAAGGGAGAAGGGAGAAGGGAGAATGGAGAAGGGAGAATGGAGAAGGGAGAATGGAGAAGGGGAGAATGGAGAAGGGAGAATGGAAGAAGGGAGAATGGAGAAGGGAGAATGGGAGAAGGGAGAATGGAGAAGGGAGAATGGAGAAGGGAGAATGGAGAAGGGAGAATGGAGAAGGGAGAATGGAGAAGGGAGAATGGAGAAGGGAGAATGGAGAAGGGAGAATGGAGAAGGGAGAATGGAGAAGGGAGAATGGAGAAGGGAGAATGGAGAAGGGAGAATGGAGAAGGGAGAATGGAGAAGGAGGGAGAATGGAGAAGGGAGAATGGAGAAGGGAGAATGGAGAAGGGAGAATGGAGAAGGGAGAATGGAGAAGGGGAGAAGGGAGAATGGAGAAGGGAGAATGGGAGAAGGGAGAATGGAGAAGGGAGAATGGAGAAGGGAGAATGGAGAAGGGAGAATGGAGAAGGGAGAATGGAGAAGGGAGAATGGAGAAGGGAGAATGGAGAAGGGAGAATGGAGAAGGGAGAATGGAGAAGGGAGAATGGAGAAGGGAGAATGGAGAAGGGAGAATGGAGAAGGGGAGAATGGAGAAGGGAGAATGGGAGAAGGGAGAATGGAGAAGGGAGAATGGAGAAGGGAGGAATGGAGAAGGGAGAATGGAGAAGGGAGAATGGAGAAGGGAGAATGGAGAAGGGAGAATGGAGAAGGGAGAATGGAGAAGGGAGAATGGAGAAGGGAGAATGGAGAAGGGAGAATGGAGAAGGGAGAATGGAGAAGGGAGAATGGAGAAGGGAGAATGGAGAAGGGAGAATGGAGAAGGGAGGAATGGAGAAGGGAGAATGGAGAAGGGAGAATGGAGAAGGGAGAATGGAGAGAGAAGGGAGAATGGGAGAAGGGAGAATGGAGAAGGGAGAATGGAGAAGGGAGAATGGAGAAGGGAGAATGGAGAAGGGAGAATGGGAGAAGGGAGAAGGGAGAAGGGAGAAGGGAGGAGAATGGAGAAGGGAAGAATGGGAGAAGGGAGAATGGAGAAGGGAGAATGGAGAAGGGAGAATGGAGAAGGGAGAATGGAGAAGGGAGAATGGAGAAGGGAGAATGGAGAAGGGAGAATGGAGAAGGGAGAATGGAGAAGGGAGAATGGAGAAGGGAGAATGGAGAAGGGAGAATGGAGAAGGGAGAATGGAGAAGGGGAGAAGGGAGAATGGAGAATGGAGAAGGGAGAATGGAGAAGGGAGAATGGAGAAGGGAGAATGGAGAAGGGAGAATGGAGAAGGGAGAATGGAGAAGGGAGAATGGAGAAGGGAGAATGGAGAAGGGAGAATGGGAGAAGGGAGAATGGAGAAGGGAGAATGGAGAAGGGAGAATGGAGAAGGGAGAATGGAGAAGGGAGAATGGGAGGAAGAATGGAGAAGGGAGAATGGAGAAGGGAGGAATGGAGAAGGGAGAATGGAGAAGGGAGAATGGAGAAGGGAGAATGGGAGAAGGGAGAAGGAGAAGGGAGGAATGGAGAAGGGAGAATGGAGAAGGGAGAATGGAGAAGGGAGAATGGAGAAGGGAGGAATGGAGAAGGGAGAATGGAGAAGGGAGAATGGAGAAGGGGAGAATGGAGAAGGGAGAATGGAGAAGGGAGAATGGAGAAGGGAGAAGGGAGAATGGAGAAGGGAGAATGGAGAAGGGAGAATGGAGAAGGGAGAATGGAGAAGGGAGAATGGAGAAGGGAGAATGGAGAAGGGAGAATGGGAGAAGGGAGAATGGAGAAGGGAGGAATGGAGGAAGGGGAGAATGGAGAAGGGAGAATGGAGAAGGGAAGGAGGAATGGAGAAGGGAGAATGGGAGAAGGGAGAATGGAGAAGGGAGAATGGAGAAGGGAGAATGGAGAAGGGAGAATGGAGAAGGGAGAATGGAGAAGGGAGAATGGAGAAGGGAGAAAGGGAGGATGGAGAAGGGAGAATGGAGAAGGGAGAATGGAGAAGGGAGAATGGAGAAGGGAGAATGGAGAAGGGAGGAATGGAGAAGGGAGAATGGGAGAAGGGAGAATGGAGAAGGGAGAATGGAGAAGGAGAATGGAGAAGGGAGAATGGAGAAGGGAGAATGGGAGAAGGGGAGAATGGGAGAAGGGAGAATGGAGAAGGGAAATGGAGAAGGGAGAATGGAAGGGAGAATGGAGAAGGGAGAATGGAGATGGAGAATGGAGAAGGGAGAATGGAGAAGGGAGATGGAGAAGGGAGAATGGAGAAGGGGAGAAGGGAGAGGAAGGGAGAATGGGAGAAGGGAGAATGGAGAAGGGAGAATGGAGAAGGGAGAATGGAGAAGGGAGAAGGGAGAAGGGAGAAGGAGAAGGGAGAAGGGAGAAGGGGAGAATGGAGAAGGGAATGGAGAAGGGAGAATGGAGAAGGGAGAATGGAGAAGGGAGAATGGAGAAGGGAGAAGGGAGAAGGGGAGAAGGGAGAATGGAGAAGGGAGAATGGGAGAAGGGAGAATGGGAGAAGGGAGAATGGAGAAGGGAGAATGGAGAAGGGAGAATGGAGAAAGGGGAGAAGGAGAGGGGAGAAATGGAGAAGGGAGAATGGAGAAGGGAGAATGGAGAATGGAGAATGGAGAAGGGAGAATGGAGAAGGGAGAATGGGAGAAGGGAGAATGGGAGAAGGGAGAAATGGAGAAGGGAGAATGGAGAAGGGAGAATGGAGAAGGGAGAATGGAGAAGGGAGAATGGAGAAGGGGAGAATGGAGAAGGGAGAATGGAGAAGGGAGAATGGAGAAGGGAGAATGGAGAAGGGAGAAATGGAGGAAGGGAGAATGGGAGAAGGGAGAATGGAGAAGGGAGAATGGAGAAGGGAGAATGGGAGAAGGGAGAATGGAGAAGGGAGAATGGAGAAGGGGAGAATGGAGAAGGGAGAATGGAGAAGGGAGAATGGAGAAGGGAGAATGGAGAAGGGAGAATGGAGAAGGGAGAATGGAGAAGGGAGAATGGAGAGGGAGAATGGAGAAGGGAGAATGGAGAAGGGAGAATGGAGAAGGGAGGATAATGGAGAAGGGAGAAGGGAGAATGGAGAAGGGAGAATGGAGAAGGGAGAATGGAGAAGGGAGAGGGAGAATGGAGAAGGGAGAATGGAGAAGGGATGGAGAAGGGAGAATGGAGAAGGGAGAATGGAGAAGGGTGAATGGAGAAGGGAATGGAGAAGGGGAGAATGGAGAATGGGAGAATGGAGAAGGGAGAATGGAGAAGGGAGAATGGAGAATGGAGAATGGAGAAGGGAGAGAATGGAGAAATGGAGAAGGAGAATGGAGAATGGAGGAAGGGAGAATGGAGAAGGGAGAATGGAGAAGGGAGAATGGAGAAGGGAGAATGGGAGAAGGGAGAAGGGAGAAGGGAGACAGAAGAGCATGTCCCCGCGAGAGAGCGGGGGTCACGCCCAGACAGACAACCGCAACAAATACTTGTATTTATCTTGTGCCTTTTAATGTAGTAAAATATCCCAAGGCCTGTTTTAAGACGAAACAAATGCATTTGATCCCGAGCCACATAAGAAATTAGGGCAGGTGTCCAAAAGCTGCGTCAAAGAGGTGGGTTTTAAGGAGCGTCTCGAAGGAGGAGAGAGAGGTCGAGAGGCGGAGAGGTTTAGGGAGGGAGTTCCAGAGCTGAGGGGCCCAGGCAACAGAAGGCACGGCCACCGATGGTGGAGCGATTCTAATCAGGGATGGTCAGGAGGGCAGAATTAGAGTGGTGCAGAGATCTCTGGGGGGGTTGTGGGGGCTGGAGGAGGTTACAGAGATAGGGAGGGGTGTAGG
>NW_027251113.1:153617-203617 GCF_044704955.1 Pristiophorus japonicus
TCGGGAGTGTGTGTCGGGGGTGTGTGTCGGGGGTGTGTGTCGGGGGTGTGTGTCGGGAGTGTGTGAGTGTGCGTATGTGGTGTTTGTGTGTATGTGTGTGAGGAGAGGAGTGTGTGTGTGTGGGCGGGGAGTGTGTGTGTGAGTGGGGAGTGTGTGAGGATGTGTGTATGTGTGTGGGGGGGTTTGTGTGTGTGTGTGTGGAGTGAGACTGTGTGTGTGTGTGTGTGAGAGTGTGTGTGTGTGTTTGAGAGAGAGTGTGTGTGTGGGGGGGTGGGGAGTGTGTGTGTGTGTGATAGGGAGTGTGTGAGTGAGAGAGAGTGTGCGTGTATGTGTGACTGGGGTTTGTGTGTGTGAGAGTGTGTGTTTGTGTGAGGGAGAGGGAGTGTGTGTCGGGAGTGTGTGTCGGGAGTGTGTGTCGGGGGTGTGTGTCGGGAGTGTGTGTCGGGAGTGTGTGTCGGGAGTGTGTGTCGGGAGTGTGTGAGTGTGCGTATGTGGTGTTTGTGTGTATGTGTGTGAGGAGAGGAGTGTGTGTGTGAGAGAGCATGTGTGTGAGTGTATGTGTAGGGGGAGTGTGAGTGTGGGATGGGGGGAGTGTGTGTGTGTGTGTGTGGGGGGTGGGGAATGTGTGTGTGTGTGGGGGGAGTGTGAGTGTGTGGGCGGGGAGTGTGTGTGTGTGTGTGTGGGGGGTGGGGAATGTGTGTGTGTGTGGGGGGAGTGTGAGTGTGTGGGCGGGGAGTGTGTGTGTGTGGGCGGGGAGTGTGTGTGTGAGTGTGTGGGCGGGGAGTGTGTGTGTGTGTGTGTGGGGGGTGGGGAATGTGTGTGTGTGTGGGGGGAGTGTGAGTGTGTGGGCGGGGAGTGTGTGTGTGTGTGTGTGGGGGGTGGGGAATGTGTGTGTGTGTGGGGGGAGTGTGAGTGTGTGGGCGGGGAGTGTGTGTGTGTGGGCGGGGAGTGTGTGTGTGAGTGTGTGGGGGTGGGGAGTGTGTGTGTGTGGGGGGGGGGGTGTGTGTGAGGGGGGGAGTGTGTGTATGTGTGTGTGGGGGGGTTGTGTGTGTGTGATGGGTGGAGTAAGTGTGGGGGGTGATG
Source organism: Pristiophorus japonicus (assembly GCF_044704955.1). Classification (NCBI taxonomy): domain Eukaryota; kingdom Metazoa; phylum Chordata; class Chondrichthyes; family Pristiophoridae; genus Pristiophorus; species Pristiophorus japonicus. The sequence goes on from NW_027251113.1 coordinate 154,701, forward strand.
GGGAGTGTATGTGTGGGGGTGGGGGGGTGTGTGTGTATGTGGGGAGTGTCTATGTGTGTGTAGGGGAGTGTGAGTGTGTGTGGAGCTGGGAGTGTGTGTAGGGGAGTGTGTGTGGGGTTTGAGTTATCCGCAGCAGAACTCAAACCGCCTATTTCCACCTCGGTAACATCGCCTGTCTCCGCCCCCTGCCTCAGCTCCTCCGCTGCTGAAACCCTCATCCGTGCCTCTCCCCCCTCCAGACTTGACCGTTCCAACGCGCTCCTGACCGGCCTCCCACGTTCTACCCAACGTCAACTAGAGGTGATCCAAAACTCGGCTGCCTCCGTGTCCTAACTCGCACCGAGTCCCGCTCACCCATCACCCCCTGTGCCCCGTGTCCTAACTCGCACCGAGTCCCGCTCACCCATCACCCCCTGTGCTCACTGCCCCGTGTCCTAACTCACACCCAGTCCCACTCACCCATCACCCCCTGTGCTCACTGCCCTGTGTCCTAACTCGCACCGAGTCCCGCACACCCATCACCCCCTGTGCCCCGTGTCCAAACTCACACCGAGTCCCGCTCACCCATCACCCCCTGTGCCCCGTGTCCAAACTCACACCCAGTCCCACTCACCCATCACCCCCTGTGCTCACTGCCCTGTGTCCAAACTCACACTGAGTCCCGCTCACCCATCACCCCCTGTGCCCCGTGTCCTAACTCACACCCAGTCCCGCTCACCCATCACCCCCTGTGCTCGCTGACCCGTGTCCTAACTCACACCCAGTCCCACTCACCCATCACCCCCTGTGCTCGCTGACCCGTGTCCTAACTCACACCCAGTCCCACTCACCCATCACCCCCTGTGCTCACTGACCCCGTGTCCTAACTCGCACCGAGTCCCGCTCACCCATCACCCCCTGTGCTCACTGCCCCGTGTCCTAACTCGCACCCAGTCCCACTCACCCATCACCCCCTGTGCTCACTGACCCCGTGTCCTAACTTGCACCCAGTCCCACTCACCCATCACCCCCTGTGCTCACTGACTTACATTGGCTCCCGGTTAAGCAACGCCTCGATTTCAAAATTCTCATCCGTGTTTACAAATCCCTCCGTGGCCCCTACACCCCTCCCTATCTCTGTAACCTCCTGCAGCCCTACACCCCTCCCGATCTCTGTAACCTCCTCCAGCCCTACACCCCTCCCTATCTCTGTAACCTCCTCCAGCCCTACACCCCTCCCTATCTCTGTAACCTCCTCCAGCCCTACACCCCTCCCTATCTCTGTAACCTCCTCCAGCCCCTACACCCCTCCCTATCTCTGTAACCTCCTGCAGCCCCTACACCCCTCCCTATCTCTGTAACCTCCTGCAGCCCCTACACCCCTCCCGATCTCTGTAACCTCCTCCAGCCCCTACACCCCTCCCTATCTCTGTAACCCCCTCCAGCTCCTACACCCCTCCCTATCTCTGTAACCCCCTCCAGCCCCTACACCCCTCCCGATCTCTGTAACCTCCTCCAGCCATACACCCCTCCCTATCTCTGTAACCCCCTCCAGCCCCTGCACCCCTCCCTCTCTCTGTAACCTCCTCCAGCGCCTACACTACTCCCTATCTCTGTAACCTCCTCCAGCCCCTGCACCCCTCCCTATCTCTGTAACCTCCTCCAGTCCCTACACCCCTCCCTATCTCTGTAACCCCCTCCAGCCCCTACACCCCTCCCTATCTCTGTAACCTCCTCCAGCCCCTACACCCCTCCCTATCTCTGTAACCTCCTCCAGCCCCTGCACCCCTCTCTATCTCTGTAACCTCCTCCAGCCCCTACACCCCTCCCTATCTCTGTAACCTCCTCCAGTCCCTACACCCCTCCCTATCTCTGTAACCCCCTCCAGCCCCTACACCCCTCCCTATCTCTGTAACCTCCTCCAGTCCCTACACCCCTCCCTATCTCTGTAACCTCCTCCAGCCCCTGCACCCCTCTCTATCTCTGTAACCTCCTCCAGTCCCTACACCCCTCCCTATCTCTGTAACCCCCTCCAGCCCCTACACCCCTCCCTATCTCTGTAACCTCCTCCAGCCCCTACACCCCTCCCTATCTCTGTAACCTCCAGCCCTACAACCTCCCGAGATGTCTGCACTCCTCTAACTCTGCCCTCCTGACCATCCCTGATTATAATCGCTCCACCATCGGTGGCCGTGCCTTCTGTTGCCTGGGCCCCAAGCTCTGGAACTCCCTCCCTAAACCTCTCCACCTCTCGACCTCTCTCTCCTCCTTCGAGATGCTCCTTAAAACCGACCTCTTTGAACAAGCTTTTGGTCACCTGCCCTCATCTCTCCTTATGTGGCTAGGCATCAAATTATTTTTGATAATCGTTCTTGTGAAACGCTTTGGGACATTTTACTGTAAGCGTGATGGAGTATAAAAGCAGGGAAGTCTTGCTCCAGTTATACAGGGTATTGGTGAGGCCACACCTGGAGTACTGCGTGCAGTTTTGGTCTCCGTGTTTACGAAAGGATATACTTGCTTTGGAGGCAGTTCAGAGAAGGTTCACTCGGTTGATTCCGGAGATGAGGGGCGTTGACTTATGAGGAAAGGTTGAGGAGGTTGGGCCTCTACTCATTGGAATTCAGAAGAATGAGAGGTGATCTTATCGAAACGTATCAGATTATGAGGGGGGCTCGACAAGGTGGATGCAGAGAGGATGTTCCCACTGATGGGGGAGACTAGAACTAGGGGGCATGGTCTTAGAATAAGGGGCCGCCCATTTAAAACTGAGATGAGGAGGAATTTCTTCTCTCAGAGGGTTGTAAATCTGTGGAATTCGCTGCCTCAGAGAGCTGTGGAAGCCGGGACATTGAATATATTTAAGACAGAGATAGACAGTTTCTTAACCGATAAGGGGATAAGGGGAGCGGGCAGGGAAGTGGAGCTGAGTCCATGATCGGACCAGCCATGATGGTATTAAATGGCGGAGCAGGCTCGAGGGGCCGAATGGCCGACTCCTGCTCCTATTTCTGATGTTAAAGGTGCTATATAAATTGAAATTGTTGCTGTGTGTGTTGGGTTCAGTCCCCAGCCCCCCGGTGGGTGGTTTAAGCACTGGATGATGACAGCCCAGCTCAGAATAATGTTAATTCCTGTTTGTTTGATAGGGACTGATCGGCGACTTGGGAGGCGAGATTCGTGGCAGAACCCAGCGCTGAGAGATGGCCACAGCAACGGATCCAGCGGGTGGTGGTGTCGCCTGGTGTAGTGGGGGGGGGTGGCGTGGTCAGTCCAGGGAAGCTGATCCACCGACGGCCCGGGGGGGGAGGGGGGGGAAATCGGCGAGGAGAGGGGGATTTGCCCAGCCGCTACCGCCATCGGTTTAGTGACACGTACATCCGTCACGCGACCCAGTTATGTGCGGCAATGTCACGCACACATCCGTCACACGCACATCCGTCATGTGCACATCCGTCACACGACCCAGTTATGTGTGGCAATGTCACGCGCACATCCGTCACACGCACATCCGTCACGCGCACATCCGTCACACGACCCAGTTATGTGTGGCCACGTCACGCGTACAGCCGTCACACGCACATCCGTCGCGCGACCCGATTAGGCATCGCCCATCAGTGCCAGCTTTTGCAACGCAGCTTTTTTTAAATAATAATACTTGTAATTTAATGGAAAAATTTCACAATTGTAAATTTTGTAAAAATAAAAATAATAAAGCAATTTCTATCAAATTGTGTTACACTCAGTAACTGGGGAAGGGTTAATCCCCCTCCGATAGGGAACAGGGTCTGTAACTGGGAGGAGGTGGGTGAGAGGGTTAATCCTCCACCGATACGGAACAGGGTCTGTAACTGGGAGGAGGTGGGTGAGAGGGTTAATCCCCCTCCGATAGGGAACAGGGTCTGTAACTGGGAGGAGGTGGGTGAGAGGGTTAATCCTCCACCGATACGGAACAGGGTCTGTAACTGGGAGGAGGTGGGTGAGAGGGTTAATCCCCCTCCGATAGGGAACAGGGTCTGTAACTGGGAGGAGGTGGGTGAGAGGGTTAATCCTCCTCCGATAGGGAACAGGGTCTGTAACTGGGAGGAGGTGGGTGAGAGGGTTAATCCCCCTCCGATAGGGAACAGGGTCTGTAACTGGGAGGAGGTGGGTGAGAGGGTTAATCCCCCTCCGATAGGGAACAGGGTCTATAACTGGGGGGAGGTGGGTGAGAGGGTTAATCCTCCTCCGATAGGGAACAGGGTCTGTAACTGGGAGGAGGTGGGTGAGAGGGTCAATCCTCCTCCGATAGGGAACAGGGTCTGTAACTGGGAGGGGGTGGGTGAGAGGGTTAATCCCCCTCCGATAGGGAACAGGGTCTGTAACTGGGAGGAAGTGGGTGAGAGGGTTAATCGCCCTCCGATAGGGAACAGGCTGCAACTGGGAGGAGATGGGCGAGAGGGTCAATCCTCCTCCGATAGGGAACAGGGTCTGTAACTGGGAGGAGATGGGTGAGAGGGTTAATCGCCCTCCGATAGGGAACAGGCTGCAACTGGGAGGAGGTGGGTGAGAGGGTTAATCCCCCTCCGATAGGGAACAGGGTCTGTAACTGGGAGGAGGTGGGTGAGAGGGTTAATCCCCCTCCGATAGGGAACAGGGTCTGTAACTGGGAGGAGGTGGGTGAGAGGGTTAATCCTCCTCCGATAGGGAACAGGGTCTGTAACTGGGAGGAGGTGGGTGAGAGGGTTAATCCCCCTCCGATAGGGAACAGGGTCTGTAACTGGGAGGAGGTGGGTGAGAGGGTTAATCCCCCTCCGATAGGGAACAGGGTCTGTAAATGGGAGGAGGTGGGTGAGAGGGTTGATCCCCCTCCGATAGGGAACAGGGTCTGTAACTGGGAGGAGGTGGGTGAGAGGGTTGATCCTCCTCCGATAGGGAACAGTGTCTGTAACTGGGAGGAGGTGGGTGAGAGGGTTAATCCCCCTCCGATAGGTAACAGGGTCTATAACTGGGGGGAGGTGGGTGAGAGGGTTAATCCCCCTCCGATAGGGAACAGGGTCTGTAACTGGGAGGAGGTGAGTGAAAGGGTTAATCCCCCTCCGATAGGGAACAGGGTCTGTAACTGGGAGGTGGTGGGTGAGAGGGTTAATCCCCTCCGATAGGGAACAGGGTCTGTAACTGGGAGGAAGTGGGTGAGAGGGTTAATCGCCCTCCGATAGGGAACAGGCTGCAACTGGGAGGAGGTGGGTGAGAGGGTTAATCCCCCTCCGATAGGGAACAGGGTCTATAACTGGGAGGAGGTGGGTGAGAGGGTCAATCCTCCTCCGATAGGGAACAGGCTGCAACTGGGAGGAGATGGGCGAGAGGGTTAATCCCCCTCCGATAGGGAACAGGGTCTATAACTGGGAGGAGGTGGGTGAGAGGGTCAATCCTCCTCCGATAGGGAACAGGCTGCAACTGGGAGGAGATGGGTGAGAGGGTTAATCCCCCTCCGATAGGGAACAGGCTGTAACTGGGAGGAGGTGGGTGAGAGGGTTAATCCGCCTCCGATAGGGAACAGGATCTGTAACTGGGAGGGGGTGGGCGAGAGGGTTAATCCTCCTCCGATAGGGAACAGGGTCTGTAACTGGGAGGAAGTGGGTGAGAGGGTTAATCCCCCTCCGATAGGGAACAGGGTCTGTAACTGGGGGGAGGTGGGTGAGAGGGTTAATCCCCCTCCGATAGGGAACAGTGTCTGTAACTGGGAGGAGGTGGGTGAGAGGGTTAATCCCCCTCCGATAGGGAACAGGGTGTGTAACTGGGAGGTGGTGGGTGAGAGGGTTAATCCCCCTCCGATAGGAAACAGGGTCTGTAACTGGGAGGAGGTGAGTGAAAGGGTTAATCCTCCTCCGATAGGGAACAGGGTCTGTAACTGGGAGGAGGTGGGTGAGAGGGTTAATCCCCCTCCGATAGGGAACAGGGTCTGTAACTGGGAGGTGGTGGGCGAGAGGGTTAATCCCCCTCCGATAGGGAACAGGGTCTGTAACTGGGAGGTGGTGGGCGAGAGGGTTAATCCTCCTCCGATTGGGAACAGGGTCTGTAACTGGGAGGAGGTGGGTGAGAGGGTTAATCCCCCTCCGATAGGGAACATGGTCTGTAACTGGGAGGAGGTGGGTGAGAGGGTTAATCCCCCTCCGATAGGGAACAGGGTCTGTAACTGGGAGGAGGTGAGTGAAAGGGTTAATCCTCCTCCGATAGGGAACAGGGTCTGTAACTGGGAGGAGGTGGGTGAGAGGGTTAATCCCCTCCGATAGGGAACAGGGTCTGTAACTGGGAGGAGGTGGGTGAGAGGGTTAATCCCCCTCCGATAGGGAACAGGCTGTAACTGGGAGGAGGTGGGTGAGAGGGTTAATCCCCTCCGATAGGGAACAGGGTCTGTAACTGGGAGGAGGTGGGCGAGAGGGTTAATCCCCCTCCGATAGGGAACAGGGTCTGTAACTGGGAGGAGGTGGGTGAGAGGGTTAATTCCCCTCCGATAGGGAACAGGGTCTGTAACTGGGAGGAGGTGAGTGAGAGGGTTAATCCCCCTCCGATAGGGAACAGGGTCTGTAACTGGGAGGAGGTGAGTGAGAGGGTTAATCTCCTCCGATAGGGAACAGGGTCTGTAACTGGGAGGAGGTGGGTGAGAGGGTTAATCCCCCTCCGATAGGGAACAGTGTCTGTAACTGGGAGGAGGTGGGTGAGAGGGTTAATCCCCCTCCGATAGGGAACAGGGTCTGTAACTGGGAGGAGGTGGGTGAGAGGGTTAATCCCCGCCGATAGGGAACAGGGTCTGTAACTGGGAGGAGGTGGGTGAGAGGGTTAATCCTCCTCCGATAGGGAACAGGGTCTGTAACTGGGAGGAGGTGGGCGAGAGGGTTAATCCTCCTCCGATAGGGAACAGGGTCTGTAACTGGGAGGAGGTGGGTGAGAGGGTTAATCCCCCTCCGATAGGGAACAGGGTCTGTAACTGGGAGGAGGTGGGTGAGAGGGTTAATCCCCCTCCGATAGGGAACAGGGTCTGTAACTGGGAGGAGGTGGGTTCGGGCGGTTTGATCGACTGTAATGAAGGGGTTGTCGGATGTGGGTGCTGTGAATCTCTGAGTAAATCTGAGATCCCCAATGGTTTGAAAGGAATGGAGATTAGGCATGTAATTACCCCGTCAACGCAGTCCCAGGAACATAACTCACCCTGTCACACCGGACACTATTCAGCCCTCCCCCAGGACTCTCACTGAGGGCGTGCAGAATCTCTCTCTCTCTCTCTCTCTCTCTCTCTCCGTCTCTCCCTCTCTCCCTCTTTCTCGCTCTCTCTCTTTCTCTCTCTCTCCGTCTCTCCCTCTTTCTCGCTCTCTCTCTCTTTCTCGCTCTCTCTCTCTCTCTCTATCTATCTCTCTCTCTCTATCTATCTCTGCATCTCTATCTATCTCTGTCTCTCTCTCTCTCTCTCTCTGTCTATCTATCTCTGTCTCTCTCTCTCTCTATCTCTGTCTCTGTCTCTCTCTATCTATCTCTGTCCGTCTATCGCTGTCTCTCTCTTTCTCTATCTCTCTCTATCTCTGTCTCTCTCTCTCTTCTCTCTCTGTCTCCTCTCTCCTCTTTGTCTCTGCCTCTCTCTCGCTTCCTATCTCTCCGTCTCTCTGTCTCACTCTCTGAGTCTCTCTGTCTCTGTCTCTCCCTGCCTCTCTCTCTCTCTCTCTCTGTCTCTGTCTCTCCCTGCCTCTCTCTCTCTCTCTCTGTCTCTGTCTCTCCCTGCCTCTCTCTCTCTCTCTCTCTCTGTCTCTCTCTCTGTCTCTGTCTCTGTCTCTGTCTCTCTCTCTGTCTCCTCTCTCTCTCTCTCTCTGTCTGTCTCTCACTCTCTCTCTGTCTGTCTCTCACTCTCTGTCTCCTCTCCTCTGCCTCTGTCTCTCTCTGTCTTTCTCTCTCTCTCTCTCGCTCTGTCTCTGTCTCTCTTTCTCTCCCTCCCTCTCTCCCTCCCTCCCTCTCTCCCTCCCTCCCTCCCTCTCTCCCTCTCTCTTTCCCTATCTCTCCCTCTCTCCCTCTCTCTCCGTCTCTCTCTGTCTCTCTCGCTCTCTGTGTCTCTCTCTCTCTCTCTCTCTGTGTCTCTCTCTCTCTCTCTCTCTGTGTCTCTCTCTCTCTCTCTCTCTGTGTCTCTCTCTCTCTCTCTCTCCGTATCTCTCTCTCTCTGTCTCTCTCTCTCCCTCTCTCTCTCCGTATCGCTCTGTCTCTCTCTCTCAGTCTCTCTCTCTCAGTCTCTCAGTCTCTCTCTCTGTCTCTCTCGTCTCTCTCTCTCTCAGTCTGAGTCTCAGTCTTTCTCTCTCGCTCTCTCTCGCTCTCTCTCAGTCTCTCTCTCTCTCTGACTCAGTGCCAGTGTTTAGCTTTCAGTGACACTTCCGCGTGGTGTCTCACAGGATGCAGTTTCTAATTTTGCCCTCTCTGGGCTCGGTGCCAGAGTGTCGGCTGATCGGAGCTGATTATAGCCCAGGCTGAGTCACACCATCCCTCAGTGGGCCTAGCTCCTGGGGAGGGCTAACAGCTCCTGCTCACTACCCCCCCACACAGCAGGCTCTCCCCTGCCGGGAGGACTGTGCTGATAGCAGCTCCCCACCCAGGTGGGACTGAGCCCACCTCTCTGTCCCTCTCTCACTCTCTGTCCCTCTCTATGTCTCCCTCTTTCTTTCTGTCTCCCTCTCTGTCCGTCTCTCTCTCTCTCTCTCTCTCTCTCCCTCTCTTTCTCTCTGTCCTTCTCTCTCTGTGTCCCTCTCTCTCTCTCTCTCTCTCTCTCCCTCTCTCTCTCTCCCTCCCTCTCTCTGTGTCCCTCTCTCTCTCTCTCTGTCCCTCTCTCACTCTCTGTCCCTCTCTCTCTCTGTCCCTCTCTCTGTCCCTCTCTCTGTGTCCCTCTCTCTCTCTCTGTCCCTCTCTCTCTCTCTGTGTCCCTCTCTCTCTCTCTCTGTCCCTCTCTCTCTCTCTGTCCCTCTCTCTCTCTCTGTCCCTCTCTGTCCCTCTCTCTCTCTCTCTGTCCCTCTCTCTCTCTCTCTGTCCCTCTCTCTCTCTCTGTCCCTCTGTCTCTCTCTGTCCCTCTCTCTCTCTCTCTCCCTCTCTCTCTCTGTCCCTCTCTCTCTCTGTCCCTCTGTCTCTCTCTATCTCTCTCTCTCTCTCTCCCTCTCTCTCTCTCTGTCCCTCTCTCTCTCTCTCTGTCCCTCTCTCTCTCTCTGTCCCTCTCTCCCTCTCTCTCTCTCTGTGTCCCTCTCTCTCTCTCTCTCTCTCTCTCTCTGTCCCTCTCTCTCTCTCTGTCCCTCTCTCTCTCTCTGTCCCTCTCTCTCTCTCTGTCCCTCTCTCTCTCTCTGTGTCCCTCTCTCTCTCTCTCTGTCCCTCTCTCTCTCTCTGTCCCTCTGTCTCTCTCTGTCCCTCTCTCTCTCTCTGTCCCTCTCTCTCTCTCTGTCCTTCTCTCTCTCTCTCTCTCTCTGTCCCTCTGTCTCTCTCTCTGTGTCCCTCTCTCTCTCTCTCTGTCCCTCTGTCTCTCTCTGTCCCTCTCTCTCTCTCTGTCCCTCTGTCTCTCTCTGTCCCTCTCTCTCTCTCTGTCTCTTTCCCTGTCTCTCGCCTCTGGCTCAGCAGGTTGTGGGTTCAAGTTCCACTCCAGAGACTTGAGCACATGCATCTAGGCTGACACTCCCCGTGCAGTACTGAGGGAGTGCCGCACTGTCGGAGGGGCAGTACTGAGGGAGTGTTGCAGTGTCGGAGGGGCAGTACTGAGGGAGTGCCGCACTGTCGGAGGGGCAGTACTGAGGGAGTGCCGCACTGTCGGAGGGGCAGAACTGAGGGAGCGCAGCACTGTCGGAGGGGCAGTACTGAGGGAGTGCCGCACTGTCGGAGGGGCAGTACTGAGGGAGTGCCGCACTGTCGGAGGGGCAGTACTGAGGGAGCACCGCATTGTCGGAGGGGCTGTACTGAGGGAGCGCCGGACTGTCGGAGGGGCAGTACTGAGGGAGCGCCGCACTGTCGGAGGGGCAGTACTGAGGGAGCGCCGCACTGTCGGAGGGGCAGTACTGAGGGAGTTTCTGCAGGTACATAAAAAGGAAAAGAGTGGCTAAAGTAAGTGTTGGTCCCCTGAGGATGAGACTGGGGAACTAATAATGGAGAACAGGGAAATGGCAGAGACATTGAACAAGTATTTTGTATCGGTCTCACGGTAGAAGACACTAAAAACATCCCAATGGTGGATAGTCTTGGGGCGATAGGGAGGGAGGAACTTAATACGATCCCTATCACTGGAGAAAAAGTACTGGGTAAAATAATGGGACTAAAGACGGATAGATCCCCTGGACCTGATGGCTTGCATCCTCGGGTCTTGAGAAGTAGCGGCAGGGATTGTGGATGCATTGGTTGTAATTTACCAACATTCCCCGGATTCTGGGGCGGTTCCAGCGGATTGGAAAACTGAAAATGTAACACTCCTATTTAAAAAAAGGAGGCAGACAAAAAGCAGGAAACTATAGACCAGTTAGCCGAACATCTGTGGTTGGGAAAATGTTGGAGTCCATTATTAAAGAAGCAGTAGCAGGACATTTGGAAAAGCAAAATTCGGTCAGGCAGAGTCAGCATGGATTTATGAAGGGGAAATCATGTTTGACAAATTTGCTGGAGTTCTTTGAGGATGTAACGAACAGGATGGATAAAGGGGAACCAGTGGATGTGGTGTATTTGGATTTCCAGAAGGCACTTGACAAGGTGCCACATAAAAGGTTACTGCACAAGATAAAATTTCACGGGGTTGGGGGTAATATATTAGCACGGATAGAGGATTGGCTAACTAACAGAGAGTCGGGATAAATGGTTCATTCTCGGGTTGGCAATCAGTAACTAGTGGGGTGTCGCAGGGATCAGTACTGGGGCCCCAACTATTTACAATCTATATTAATGACTTGGAAGAAGGGACTGAGTGTAACGTAGCCAAGTTTGCTGACGATACAAAGATGGGAGGAAAAGCAATGTGTGAGGAGGACACCAAAAATCTGCAAAAGGACACAGACAGGCTCAGTGAGTGGGCAAAAATTTGTCAGATGGAGTATAATGTTGGAAAGTGTGAGGTCATGCACTTTGGCAGAAAAAAAATCAAAGAGCAAGTTATTATTTAAATGGAGAAAGATTGCAAAGTGCTGCAGTACAGCGGGACCTGGGGGTCCTTGTGCATGAAACACAAAAGGTTAGTATGCAGGTACAGCAAGTGATCAGGAAGGCCAATGGTATCTTGGCCTTTATTGCAAAGGGGATGGAGTATAAAAGCAGGGAAGTCTTGCTCCAGTTATACAGGGTATTGGTGAGGCCACACCTGGAGTACTGCGTGCAGTTTTGATTTCCATATTTACGAAAGGATACACTTGCTTTGGAGGCAGTTCAGAGAAGGTTCACTCGGTTGATTCCGGAGATGAGGGGGTTGACTTATGAGGAAAGGTTGAGGAGGTTGGGCCTCTACTCATTGGAATTCAGGAGAATGAGATGTGAACTTATCGAAACGTATAAGATTATGAGGGGGCTTGACAAGGTGGATGCAGAGAGGATGTTCCCACTGATGGGGGAGACTAGAACTAGGGGGGCATGGTCTTAGAATAAGGGGCCGCCCATTTAAAACTGAGATGAGGAGGAATTTCTTCTCTCAGAGGGTTGTAAATCTGTGGAATTCGCTGCCTCAGAGAGCTGTGGAAGCCGGGACATTGAATAAATTTAAGACCGAGATAGACAGTTCTTTAACCGATAAGGGGATAAGGGGAGCGGGCAGGGAAGTGGAGCTGTGTCCATGATCGGATCAGCCATGATGGTATTAAATGGTGGAGCAGGCTCGAGGGGCCGAATGGCCTACTCCTGCTCCTATTGTCTATGTTTCTATGATATATTGGAGGGAGAGCAGGGTAGGTTTACCAGAAATAAGAACATAAGAACCTTGTCGAGCCCCCCTCATAATCTGATACGTTTCGATAAGATCACCTCTCATTCTTCTGAATTCCAATGAGTAGAGGCCCAACCTCCTCAACCTTTCCTCATAAGTCAACCCCCTCATCCCCTGATCCAAGGGTTAAGTTACGAGGCGAGATTACACGAGGAGGGTTGTGTTCCCTGGGAGTTAGAAGGTTAAGGGGTGATCTCATCGAAGACTTCAGGACATTAAGGGGCAGATAGGGTTAGATCGAGAGAAAGTATTGCTGCTGGTTTGGGGACTCTGGGACTAGGGAGCACACGCTACAAATTACAGGCAGATCTGTCGGGAGTGGAATCAGGAAACACTTCGACACACACAGGGTGGGAGAACCTTGGAACTTTCTTCCACAAATGGATGTGGATGAGTCGGAGTTAGTTCTCTTGGGATTCCCGGCATCTTGTCATCTTTCTCTCCTGTAAATACTGCTGCAAAGTGATTATTCTTCGCACCCGTCATTGGCTTATTTTCAGGCACATGAGGAAGAAATCGGAGCAGGAGTCGGCCATTCGGCCCCTCGAGCCTGCTCCGCCATTCAATCACATCATGGCTGATCTTCTGCCTGTCAGCCGTGGCTCAGTGGGGAGCACACTCGCCTCTCGAGTCAGAGGTTCTGGGTTCGAGTCCCACTCCAGGGTCTTGAGCACAAGAATCTAGGCTGACACTCCCAGTGCAGTACTGAGGGAGTGCCGCACTGCGCTGTCGGAGGGGCAGTACTGAGGGAGTGCCGCACTGCGCTGTCGGAGGGGGAGTACTGAGGGAGCGCCGTACTGTCGGAGGGGCAGTACTGAGGGAGTGCCGCACTGCGCTGTCAGAGGGGCAGTACTGAGGGAGCGCCGTACTGCGCTGTCGGAGGGGCAGTACTGAGGGAGCGCCGTACTGTCGGAGGGGCAGTACTGAGGGAGTGCCGCACTGCGCTGTCGGAGGGGCAGTACTGAGGGAGCGCCGTACTGTCAGAGGGGCAGTACTGAGGGAGTGCCGCTCTGCGCTGTCGGAGGGGGAGTACTGAGGGAGCGCCGTACTGCGCTGTCGGAGGGGCAGTACTGAGGGAGTGCCGCACTGCGCTGTCGGAGGGGCAGTACTGAGGGAGCGCCGTATTGTCGGCGGGGCAGTACTGAGGGAGCGCCGTACTGTCGGAGGGGTAGTACTGAGGGAGTGCCGCACTGTCGGAGGGGCAGTACTGAGGGAGCGCCGTACTGTCGGAGGGGCAGTACTGAGGGAGCGCTGCACTGTTGGAGGGGCAGTACTGAGGGAGCGCTGCACTGTTGGAGGGGCAGTACTGAGGGAGCGCTGCACTGTTGGAGGGGCAGTACTGAGGGAGCGCTGCACTGTTGGAGGGGCAGTACTGAGGGAGCGCTGCACTGTTGGAGGGGCAGTACTGAGGGAGCGCCGTACTGTCGGAGGGGCAGTACTGAGGGAGCGCTGCACTGTTGGAGGGGCAGTACTGAGGGAGCGCTGCACTGTCGGAGGGGCAGTACTGAGGGAGCGCCGTACTGTCGGAGGGGCAGTACTGAGGGAGCGCCGTACTGTCGGAGGGGCAGTACTGAGGGAGCGCTGCACTGTCGGAGGGGCAGTACTGAGGGAGTGCCGCACTGTCGGAGGGGCAGTACTGAGGGAGTGCTGCACTGTCGGAGGGGCAGTACTGAGGGAGTGCCGCACTGTCGGAGGGGCAGTACTGAGGGAGTGCCGTACTGTCGGAGGGGCAGTACTGAGGGAGTGCCGCACTGTCGGAGGGGCAGTACTGAGGGAGCGCTGCACTGTCGGAGGGGCAGTACTGAGGGAGCGCCGTACTGTCGGAGGGGCAGTACTGAGGGAGCGCCGTACTGTCGGAGGGGCAGTACTGAGGGAGCGCTGCACTGTCGGAGGGGCAGTACTGAGGGAGTGCCGCACTGTCGGAGGGGCAGTACTGAGGGAGTGCTGCACTGTCGGAGGGGCAGTACTGAGGGAGCGCTGCACTGTCGGAGGGGCAGTACTGAGGGAGTGCCGCACTGTCGGAGGGGCAGTACTGACTGTCGCGACAACTACAGGAAAAATGCAGCGAGCAGCGCCAGCCCTTATACATGGCCTTTGACCTTACAAAGGCCTTTGACACGGTCAACCGCGAGGGTCTATGGAGCGTCCTCCTCCGTTTCGGATGCCCCCAAAAGTTTGGCACCATCCTCCGCCTTCTCCACGATGACATGCAGGCCGTGATCCTTACCGACGGATCCATCACAGACCCAATCCACGTCGGGACCAGGGTCAAACAGGGCTGCGTCATCGCCCCAACCCTCTTCTCAATCTTCCTCGCTGCCGTGCTCCAGCTCACAGTCAACAAGCTCCCCGCTGGAGTGGAACTAAACTACAGAACCAGTGGGAACCTGTTCAACCTTCACCGTCTCCAGGCCAGGTCCAAGACCACCCCAAACTCTGTCGCCGAGCTACAGTACGCGAACAGCACCTGTGTCTGTGCACACACAGAGGCTGAACTCCAGGATATAGTCAACGTATTTACTGAGGTGTACGAGAGCATAGGCCTCAGGCTAAATATCAGTAAGACAAAGGTCCTCCACCAGCCTGTGCTCACCGCACAGCACTGCCCCCCAGTCATCAAGATCCACGGCCCGGCCCTGGACAACGTGGACCATTTCCCAAACCTCGGGAGCCTCTTGTCAACTAGAGCAGACATTGGCGACGAGATCCAACACCGCCTCCAGTGCACCAGTGCAGCCTTCGGCCGCCTGAGGAACAGAGTGTTCGAAGACCAGGCCCTCAAATCCACCACCGAGCTCATGGTCTACAGGGCTGTAGTGATACCCGCCCTCCTGTATGGCCCAGAGACACGGACCATGTACAGTCGGTATCTCACCCCCAGCTCATGGTCTACAGGGCTGTAGTGATACCCGCCCTCCTGTATGGCCCAGAGACACGGACCATGTACAGTAGGTATCTCACCCCCAGCTCATGGTCTACAGGGCTGTAGTGATACCCACCCTCCTGTATGGCTCAGAGACATGGACCATGTACAGTAGGTATCTCACCCCCAGCTCATGGTCTACAGGGCTGTAGTGATACCCACCCTCCTGTATGGCCCAGAGACATGGACCATGTACAGTAGGTATCTCACCCCCAGCTCATGGTCTACAGGGCTGTAGTGATACCCGCCCTCCTGTATGGCCCAGAGACATGGACCATGTACAGTAGACACCTCGAGTCGCTGGAGAAATACCACCAACGCTGTCTCCGCAAGATCCTGCAAATCCCCTGGGAGGACAGACGCACCAACGTTAGCGTCCTCGACCAGGCCCAACATCCCCAGCATCGAAGCACTGACCACACTCGACCAGCTCCGCTGGGCAGGGCCACATCGTCCGCACGCCCCGGACACGAGACTCCCCAAAGCGAGCGCTCGACTCGGAACTCCTTCACGGCAAACGGGCCCCAGGTGGGCAGAGGAAACGTTACAAGGGACACCCCCCTCCCTGATAAAGTGCAACATCCCCACCCACACCTGGGAGTCTCTGGCCCAAAGACCAGTCCCGCCCCTAAGTGGGGGAAGTGCATCCGGGAAGGCGCTGAGCACCTCGAGTCTCGTCGCCGAGAGCGTGCAGAAAGCAAGCGCAGGCAGCGGAAGGAGCGTGCGGCAAACCAGTCCCACCCTCCCCTTCCCTCAACCACCGTCTGTCCCACCTGTGACAGGGACTGTGGCTCTCGTATTGGGCTGTTCAGCCACCTGAGGACTCTTGTTAAGACTGGAGCCAAGTCTTCCTCGATTCCGAGGGACTGCCGATGATGATGATAAATACAAGGTTTTTTTGCAATGTTCTGCTGTCCCTTATCACATCGTCCTTGGCTGGTATATCAGAGGGTATTCACTGGTTCTGTATCACGTTAAATTGATGCTGTGTCGATTCGCTCATTAACAGATTTGCCGAGTTCACTGTCGACTGTCTCTGTCCCCTCCCTTTGAATTCAGCCCAATCGAGAATCTTTGTAGCTGATTTGCGAAACTGCCTTTGAAATAGAACATCAAATTCTATCATATTATGGTCCCAATTGGATAAAAGTTCACGTCACGGTTAGACTGTCAATTAAATCTGGGTCATCACTGATTATCACATCTAAGAACATCAGAAATAGGAGCAGGAGTCGGCCATTCGGCCCCTCGAGCCTGCTCCGCCATTTAATACCATCATGGCTGATCCGATCATGGACACAGCTCCACTTCCCCGCCCGCCCCCTTATCCCCTTATCGGTTAAGAAACTGTCTAACTCTGTCTTAAATATATTCAATGTCCCGGCTTCCACAGCTCTCTGAGGCAGCGAATTCCACAGATTTACAACCCTCTGAGAGAAGAAATTCCTCCTCATCTGAGTTTTAAATGGGCGGCCCCTTATTCTAAGACCATGCCCCCTAGTTCTAGTCTCCCCCATCAGTGGGAACATCCTCTCTGCATCCACCTTGTCGAGCCCCCCTCGTAATCTGATACGTTTCGATAAGATCACCTCTCATTCTTCTGAATTCCAATGAGTAGAGGCCCATCCTCCTCAACCTTTCCTCATAAGTCAACCCCCTCATCTCCGGAATCAACCGAGTGAACCTTCTCTGAACTGCTTCCAACTGCCCACCGAGGCCTACATCGCTAGGCCCCACGGTTACTATAGGCCCCAAATGCCGCCCCCCCATCCGACCGTAAATATGGAAACCAAAACTGCACGCAGTACTCCAGGTGTGGCCTCACCAATACCCTGTATAACTGTAGCAAGACTTCCCTGCTTTTATACTCCATCCCCTTTGCAATAAAGGCCAAGATACCATTGGCCTTCCTGATCACTTGCTGTACCTGCATACTATCCTTTTGTGTTTCATGCACCAATATGGCCTGTCCTCTTGTTGGTTCTGGGCCGAAAGGGCCCCTTCCGCTGAGGTCGCTGACCGCCTGAAAGCGCTGACCTTGACCGTTGCCGCGGCGACTCCTTACCGACGGGCGGGGGGTGAATCCCACTCACCAAATCAACCCGCTGCAAATTGCCCCCCCTCCCGGTGTAGCCCCCCCCCCCCCCCGGGAGTGGTCCCCTCGCTGATCGGTGCCCCCCCCCACCCTCCCTCCCTCTGACTGCTTTCCCTGTCGGCACAACCTCCGTGGCTGGGCGGAGCGGCCAATGGGGAGGGCACGCTGCCGCGTCCGCCATTTTGTTTCTTTTCTCCTTGTTGGTCGAAACCTTCCCCGGTGACCCAGAGAGTTTGCCTCGGAATTGGCCGCAGAGTTGGCAGCGGATCCGCCCCTTTAACAGAAGGGGCGGGGCATTGTGACGCACCAGCGCGATGACATCATCAGCACCGCGGCTACTCCACCCCCCTCCCCCCCCCCCCCCCTCCCCCCCCCCCCCCCGCTGTTGACACTAAGCTGGGTGGCGGTGTGAGCTGTGAGGAGGATGCTAAGAGGCTGCAGGGTGACTTGGACAGGTTAGGTGAGTGGGCAAATGCATGGCAGATGCAGTGTAATGTGGATAAATGTGAGGTTATCCACTTTGGGGGCAAAAACACGAAGGCAGAATATTATCTGAATGGCGGCAGATTAGGAAAAGGGGAGGTGCAACGAGACCTGGGTGTCATGGTACATCAGTCATTGAAGGTTGGCATGCAGGTACAGCAGGTGGTGAAGAAGGCAAATGGTATGTTGGCCTTCATAGCGAGAGGATTTGAGTACAGGAGCAGGGAGGTCTTACTGCAGTTGTACAGGACCTTGGTAAGGCCACAGCTTGAATATTGTGTACAGTTTTGATCTCCTAATCTGAGGAAGGACGTTCTTGCTATTGAGGGAGTGCAGCGAAGGTTCACCAGACTGATTCCCGGGATGGCTGGACTGACATATGAGGAGAGACTGGATCGACTGGGCCTGTATTCACTGGAGTTTAGAAGGATGAGAGGGAATCTCATAGAAACATATAAAATTCTGACGGGACGGGACAGGTTAGATGCAGGAAGAATGTTCCCGATGTTGGGGAAGTCCAGAACCAGGGGTCACAGTCTAAGGATAAGGGGTAAGCCATTTAGGACCGAGATGAGGAGAAATTTCTTCACTCAGAGAGTGGTGAACCTGTGGAATTCTCTGCCACAGAAAGTTGTTGAGGTCAGTTCGTTAGATATATTCCAGAGCGAGTTAGATGTGGCCCTTACGGCTAAAGGGATCAAGGGGAATGGAGAGAAAGCAGGAAAGGGGTACTGAGGTGAATGATCAGCCATGAACTCATTGAATGGTGGTGCAGGCTCGAAGGGCCGAATGGCCTACTCCTGCACCTATTTTCTATGTTTCTATGATGAAACCAATTCCGCCCCGCGGCAAAAGCAACCCCGAGGTGCTGAATTACACGGGTCAAGTGGCAGCCAGCACACATCGAAACCGGGAGATGGGTCTCGGTTCCAGTGGTGGCCAATTTCGGACACCCACAGTTTCAAAAAGCTGTCCAGAACACACTGAAGAAACATGCCGCCTCTCCAACGTGAGCTCGTCTGCCGATCTCAAGCTCTTCGGAAGGTAAAATCTTCCATTAAACCAACTCTGCCTTTACGATGCGCTTGTCTAATCTCTGCATTTATACATTCTGCCACTTCCCAGCTACCACCAGAGGGTTTATCTGCAATGGCCCACTAGATTTGCTGTTTCTTAATTCTACCCCTAGTGTTGCCCATGGAGGGATGGGCTTCGATGGGAGGGTTAGGGGACGGGAGGGATGGGCTTCGAAGGGAGGGTTAGTGGACGGGAGGGATGGGCTTCAAAGGGAGGGTTAGGGGACTAGAGGGATGGGCTTCGATGGGAGAGTTAGGGGACGGGAGGGATGGGCTTCGATGGGAGGGTTAGGGGACGGGAGGGATGGGCTTCGATGGGAGGGTTAGGGGACGGGAGGGATGGGCTTCGATGGGAGGGTTAGGGGACGGGAGAGATGGGCTTCGATGGGAGGGTTAGGGGACGGGAGAGATGGGCTTCGATGGGAGGGTGAGGGGACTAGAGGGATGGGCTTCGATGGGAGGGTTAGGGGACGGGAGGGATGGGCTTCGATGGGAGGGTTAGGGGACGGGAGAGATGGGCTTCGATGGGAGGGTTAGGGGACGGGAGGGATGGGCTTCGATGGGAGGGTTAGGGGACTGGAGGGATGGGGTTCGATGGGAGGGTTAGGGGACTGGAGGGATGGGCTTCGATGGGAGGGTTAGGGGACGGGAGGGATGGGCTTCGATGGGAGGGTTAGGGGATGGGAGGGATGGACTTCGATGGGAGGGTTAGGGGACTGGAGGGATGGGCTTCGATGGGAGGGTTAGGGGATGGGAGGGATGGGCTTCGATGGGAGGGTTAGGGGACTAGAGGGATGGGCTTCGATGGGAGAGTTAGGGGACTGGAGGGATGGGCTTCGATGGGAGAGTTAGGGGATGGGAGGGATGGGCTTCGATGGGAGGGTTAGGGGACTGGAGGGATGGGCTTCGATGGGAGGGTTAGGGGACTGGAGGGATGGGCTTCGATGGGAGGGTTAGGGGATGGGAGGGATGGGCTTCGATGGGAGGGTTAGGGGATGGGAGGGATGGACTTCGATGGGAGGGTTAGGGGACTGGAGGGATGGGCTTCGATGGGAGGGTTAGGGGACTAGAGGGATGGGCTTCGATGGGAGAGTTAGGGGACTGGAGGGATGGGCTTCGATGGGAGAGTTAGGGGATGGGAGGGATGGGCTTCGATGGGAGGGTTAGTGGACGGGAGGGATGGGGTTCGATGGGAGGGTTAGGGGACTAGAGGGATGGGCTTCGATGGGAGAGTTAGTGGACGGGAGGGAAGGACTTCGATGGGAGGGTGAGGGGACAGGAGGGATGGGCTTCGATGGGAGGGTTAGGGGACGGGAGGGATGGGCTTCGATGGGAGGGTTAGGGGACGTGAGGGATGGGCTTCGATGGGAGGGTGAGGGGACGGGAGGGATGGGCTTCGATGGGAGGGTTAGGGGACGGGAGGGAAGGACTTCGATGGGAGGGTTAGGGGACGGGAGGGAAGGACTTCGATGGGAGGGTTAGGGGACGGGAGGGATGGGGTTCGATGGGAGGGTTAGGGGACTAGAGGGGTGGGCTTCGATGGGAGAGTTAGTGGACGGGAGGGATGGGCTTCGATGGGAGGGTTAGGGGACGGGAGGGATGGGCTTCGATGGGAGGGTTAGGGGACGGGAGGGATGGGCTTCGATGGGAGGGTTAGGGGACGGGAGGGATGGGCTTCGATGGGAGGGTTAGGGGACGGGAGGGATGGGCTTCGATGGGAGGGTTAGGGGACGGGAGGGATGGGCTTCGATGGGAGGGTTAGGGGACGGGAGGGATGGGCTTCGATGGGAGGGTTAGGGGACGGGAGGGATGGGCTTCGATGGGAGGGTTAGGGGACTAGAGGGATGGGCTTCGATGGGAGGGTTAGGGGACGGGAGGGAAGGACTTCGATGGGAGAGTTAGTGGACGGGAGGGATGGGGTTCGATGGGAGGGTTAGGGGACTAGAGGGATGGGCTTCGATGGGAGGGTTAGGGGACTAGAGGGATGGGCTTCGATGGGAGAGTTAGTGGACGGGAGGGATGGGCTTCGATGGGAGGGTCAGGGGACTAGAGTGATGGGCTTCGATGGGAGGGTTAGGGGACGGGAGGGATGGGCTTCGATGGGAGGGTTAGGGGACGGGAGGGATGGGCTTCGATGGGAGGGTTAGGGGACGGGAGGGATGGGCTTCGATGGGAGTTAGTGGACGGGAGGGATGGGCTTCGAAGGGAGGGTTAGGGGACGGGAGGGATGGGCTTCGATGGGAGGGTTAGGGGACGGGAGGGATGGGCTTCGATGGGAGAGTTAGGGGACGGGAGGGATGGGCTTCGATGGGAGGGTTAGGGGACGGGAGGGATGGGCTTCGATGGGAGGGTTAGTGGACTGGAGGGATGGGCTTCGATGGGAGTGTTAGGGGACTAGAGGGATGGGCTTCGATGGGTGGTTTAGGGGACGGGAGGGATGGGCTTCGATGGGAGGGTTAGGGGACGGGAGGGATGGGCTTCGATGGGAGGGTTCGTGGACGGGAGGGATGGGCTTCGAAGGGAGGGTGAGGGGACAGGAGGGATGGGCTTCGATGGGAGAGTTAGGGGATGGGAGGGATGGGCTTCGATGGGAGGGTTAGGGGACGGGAGGGATGGGCTTCGATGGGAGGGTGAGGGGACAGGAGGGATGGGCTTCGATGGGAGGGTTAGGGGACGGGAGGGATGGGCTTCGATGGGAGGATTAGGGGACTGGAGGGATGGGCTTCGATGGGAGGGTTAGGGGACTAGAGGGATGGGCTTCGATGGGAGGGTTAGGGGACGGGAGGGATGGGCTTCGAAGGGAGAGTTAGGGGATGGGAGGGATGGGCTTCGATGGGAGGGTTAGGGGACGGGAGGGATGGGCTTCGATGGGAGGTTGAGGGGACGGGAGGGATGGGCTTCGATGGGAGGGTTAGGGGACTAGAGGGATGGGCTTCGATGGGAGGGTTCGGGGACTAGAGGGATGGGCTTCGATGGGAGGGTTAGGGGACGGGAGGGATGGGCTTCGATGGGAGGGTTAGGGGACGGGAGGGATGGGCTTCGATGGGAGGGTTAGGGGACTAGAGGGATGGGCTTCGATGGGAGGGTTAGGGGACGGGAGGGATGGGCTTCGATGGGAGGGTTAGGGGACTGGAGGGATGGGCTTCGATGGGAGGGTGAGGGGACAGGAGGGATGGGCTTCGATGGGAGAGTTAGGGGATGGGAGGGATGGGCTTCGATGGGAGGGTTAGGGGATGGGAGGGATGGGCTTCGAAGGGAGAGTTAGGGGATGGGAGGGATGGGCTTCGAAGGGAGAGTTAGGGGACGGGAGGGATGGGCTTCGATGGGAGGGTTAGGGGACGGGAGGGATGGGCTTCGATGGGAGGGTTAGGGGACGGGAGGGATGGGCTTCGATGGGAGGGTTAGGGGACGGGAGGGATGGGCTTCGATGGGAGGGTTAGGGGACGGGAGGGATGGGCTTCGATGGGAGGGTTAGGGGACTGGAGGGATGGGCTTCGATGGGAGGGTTAGGGGACGGGAGGGATGGGCTTCGATGGGAGGGTTAGGGGACTAGAGGGATGGGCTTCGATGGGAGGGTTAGGGGACGGGAGGGATGGGCTTCGATGGGAGGGTTAGGGGACTAGAGGGATGGGCTTCGATGGGAGGGTTAGGGGACGGGAGGGATGGGCTTCGATGGGAGGGTTAGGGGACTAGAGGGATGGGCTTCGATGGGAGAGTTAGGGGACGGGAGGGATGGGCTTCGATGGGAGAGTTAGGGGACTGGAGGGATGGGCTTCGATGGGAGGGTTAGGGGACGGGAGGGATGGGCTTCGATGGGAGGGTTAGGGGACGGGAGGGATGGGCTTCGATGGGAGGGTTAGGGGACGGGAGGGATGGGCTTCGATGGGAGGGTTAGTGGACGGGAGGGATGGGCTTCGATGGGCGGGTTAGGGGACGGGAGGGATGGGCTTCGATGGGAGGGTTAGGGGACGGGAGGGATGGGCTTCGATGGGAGGGTTAGGGGACTGGAGGGATGGGCTTCGATGGGAGGGTTAGGGGACTAGAGGGATGGGCTTCGATGGGAGGGTTAGGGGACGGGAGGGATGGGCTTCGATGGGAGGGTGAGGGGACAGGAGGGATGGGCTTCGATGGGAGGGTTAGGGGACGGGAGGGATGGGCTTCGATGGGAGGATTAGGGGACTGGAGGGATGGGCTTCGATGGGAGAGTTAGGGGATGGGAGGGATGGGCTTCGAAGGGAGAGTTAGGGGATGGGAGGGATGGGCTTCGATGGGAGGGTTAGGGGACGGGAGGGATGGGCTTCGAAGGGAGAGTTAGGGGATGGGAGGGATGGGCTTCGATGGGAGGGTTAGGGGACGGGAGGGATGGGCTTCGATGGGAGGTTGAGGGGACGGGAGGGATGGGCTTCGATGGGAGGGTTAGGGGACGGGAGGGATGGGCTTCGATGGGAGGGTTAGGGGACTAGAGGGATGGGCTTCGATGGGAGGGTTAGGGGACGGGAGGGATGGGCTTCGAAGGGAGAGTTAGGGGATGGGAGGGATGGGCTTCGATGGGAGGGTTAGGGGACTAGAGGGATGGGCTTCGATGGGAGGGTTAGGGGACTAGAGGGATGGGCTTCGATGGGAGGGTTCGGGGACTGGAGGGATGGGCTTCGATGGGAGGGTGAGGGGACAGGAGGGATGGGCTTCGATGGGAGAGTTAGGGGATGGGAGGGATGGGCTTCGATGGGAGGGTTAGGGGATGGGAGGGATGGGCTTCGAAGGGAGAGTTAGGGGATGGGAGGGATGGGCTTCGAAGGGAGAGTTAGGGGACGGGAGGGATGGGCTTCGATGGGAGGGTTAGGGGACGGGAGGGATGGGCTTCGATGGGAGGGTTAGGGGACGGGAGGGATGGGCTTCGATGGGAGGGTTAGGGGACGGGAGGGATGGGCTTCGATGGGAGGGTTAGGGGACGGGAGGGATGGGCTTCGATGGGAGGGTTAGGGGACGGGAGGGATGGGCTTCGATGGGAGGGTTAGGGGACTAGAGGGATGGGCTTCGATGGGAGAGTTAGGGGACGGGAGGGATGGGCTTCGATGGGAGGGTTAGGGGACTGGAGGGATGGGCTTCGATGGGAGGGTTAGGGGACGGGAGGGATGGGCTTCGATGGGAGGGTTAGGGGACGGGAGGGATGGGCTTCGATGGGAGGGTTAGTGGACGGGAGGGATGGGCTTCGATGGGCGGGTTAGGGGACGGGAGGGATGGGCTTCGATGGGAGGGTTAGGGGACGGGAGGGATGGGCTTCGATGGGAGGGTTAGGGGACTGGAGGGATGGGCTTCGATGGGAGGGTTAGGGGACTAGAGGGATGGGCTTCGATGGGAGGGTTAGGGGACGGGAGGGATGGGCTTCGATGGGAGGGTTAGGGGACTAGATGGATGGGCTTCGATGGGAGAGTTAGGGGACGGGAGGGATGGGCTTCGATGGGAGGGTTAGGGGACGGGAGGGATGGGCTTCGATGGGAGGGTTAGGGGACTGGAGGGATGGGCTTCGATGGGAGGGTGAGGGGACGGGAGGGATGGGCTTCGATGGGAGGGTTAGGGGACGGGAGGGAAGGGCTTCGATGGGAGAGTTAGTGGACGGGAGGGATGGGGTTTGATGGGAGGGTTAGGGGACGGGAGGGATGGGCTTCGATGGGAGGGTTAGGGGACGGGAGGGATGGGCTTCGATGGGAGGGTTAGGGGACGGGAGGGATGGGCTTCGATGGGAGGGTTAGGGGACGGGAGGGATGGGCTTCGATGGGAGAGTTAGGGGACGGGAGGGATGGGCTTCGATGGGAGAGTTAGGGGACGGGAGAGATGGGCTTCGATGGGAGGGTTAGGGGACTGGAGGGATGGGCTTCGATGGGAGGGTTAGGGGACGGGAGGGATGGGCTTCGATGGGAGGGTTAGGGGACGGGAGGGATGGGCTTCGATGGGAGGGTTAGGGGACGGGAGGGATGGGCTTCGATGGGAGGGTGAGGGGACGGGAGGGATGGGCTTCGATGGGAGGGTTAGGGGACTGGAGGGATGGGCTTCGATGGGAGGGTGAGGGGACGGGAGGGATGGGCTTCGATGGGAGGGTTAGGGGACGGGAGGGATGGGCTTCGATGGGAGGGTTAGGGGACGGGAGGGATGGGCTTCGATGGGAGGGTTAGGGGACGGGAGGGATGGGCTTCGATGGAAGAGAACTCCTTCCCTCACCGAGGAGTGACAGGAATTCCGATCTGCCGCTTGTACCCGAGATTGACCCCTATATCCGACTTCCCCCACGTGACCCTTCACCCTTTACCCCCGCCAAGAAGAAACACCCATCGGACATCCGGAATTTGACAAATAATTTATTTGATACAAGGAGACGAGACAGACATAGACTCGCGTTCTTCTCCCCCCAAAAAAAACGCCGCATTGCCCCGCAGGTACCTCGCCGATTGGGGTTGTTGTTGTTGGTGGGAGTCATGTTACGTGACATACTGGGCCCTTGTTCTCCAGTAGACTAACGTTATGTGACATACTGGGCCCTTGTTCTCCAGTAGACTAACGTTATGTGACATACTGGGCCCTTGTTCTCCAGTGGACCAACGTTATGTGACATACTGCGCCCTTTGTTCGTGGGATTAACGTTACGTGACATACTGGGCCCTTGTTCTCCAGTAGACTAACGTTATGTGACATACTGGGCCCTTGTTCTCCAGTAGACTAACGTTATGTGACATACTGGGCCCTTGTTCTCCAGTAGACTAACGTTATGTGACATACTGGGCCCTTGTTATCCAGTAGACTAATGTTATGTGACATACTGGGCCCTTGTTCTCCAGTAGACTAACGTTATGTGACATACTGGGCCCTTGTTATCCAGTAGACTAACGTTATGTGACATACTGTGCCCTTTGTTCTCCAGTGGACTAACGTTATGTGACATACTGCGCCCTTTGTTAGTGGGATTAACGTTATGTGACATACTGGGCTATTGTTCTCCAGTAGACTAACGTTATGTGACATACTGGGCCCTTGTTCTCCAGTAGACTAACGTTATGTGACATACTGGGCCGTTGTTCTCCAGTAGATTAACGTTATGTGACATACTGGGCCCTTGTTCTCCAGTGGACTAACGTTATGTGACATACTGGGCCCTTGTTATCCAGTAGACTAATGTTATGTGACATACTGGGCCCTTGTTCTCCAGTAGACTAACGTTATGTGACATACTGTGCCCTTTGTTCTCCAGTGGACTAACGTTATGTGACATACTGCGCCCTTTGTTAGTGGGATTAACGTTATGTGACATACTGGGCTATTGTTCTCCAGTAGACTAACGTTACGTGACATACTGGGCCCTTGTTCTCCAGTAGACTAACGTTATGTGACATACTAGGCCCTTGTTATCCAGTAGACTAATGTTATGTGACATACTGGGTCTTTGTTCTCCAGTATACTAACGTTATGTGACATACTGTGCCCTTTGTTCTCCAGTGGACTAACGTTATGTGACATACTGCGCCCTTTGTTGGTGGGATTAACGTTATGTGACATAATGGGCCGTTGTTCTCCAGTAGACTAACGTTACGTGACATACTGGGCCCTTGTTTTCCAGTGGACTAACGTTATGTGACATACTGGGCCCTTGTTCTCCAGTGGACTAACGTTATGTGAAGCACTGGGCCCTTTGTTATTCAGTGGACTAACGTTACGTGATGTATTGGGCCCTTGTTGTCATGGGATTAACGTTACGTGATGTACTGGACCCTTGTTGTTGTGTGGACTAACGTTACGCGACACACTGCGCCCTTTGTTCTCCAGTGCACTAACGTTATGTGACGTAATAGGGCTTTGTCGTTGGCGCCAGAAGATCTGCTGTTCGGGTCCTTCCCGCTGAACCCTGGGCACATGAGGGCCCTTTTGTGCTGGCTGAGACGGGCAAGGCAATAGCGCATATACCGTCGCCCCGCGACTCCGGATCAGCGAGGGGATTTGTAGCCCCCCACCAAAGTTCCCGTTGAGGCCCCCGTCCCTGGAGCGGCCGGGGTGGTTGTATTGCCACCCTCTGTCCACAGGTCCCCCGTATCCCTGCGGCCCCTCGTCCTGTCCTGCTCCGTGTGTGGGAGAGGGGCTCGGTCCCACACTGGGCGGGTTATACATCACAGGGAGGGGCTAGAGACCGACCGCCGACAGCAAGCGTTCATAAAGGCAGGAAGACACAGCTCCTCTGGCCCCAGGCGGTAGTGAGGGAGACAGGGCGATCCCATTACACTGACTCCTGTCCGTGACACACAGGCTCCTGAAAATCCTGAGCTCCTGCAGAGCTACAGACTCACACCCTGACACACTCACTCTCACACCCTGACACACTCACTCTCACACCCTGACATACTCACTCTCACACCCTGACATACTCACTCTCACACCCTGACACACTCACTCTCACACCCTGACATACTCACTCTCACACCCTGACATACTCACTCTCACACCCTGACATACTCACTCTCACACCCTGACATACTCACTCTCACACCCTGACATACTCACTCTCACACCCTGACATACTCACTCTCACACCCTGACATACTCACTCTCACACCCTGACATACTCACTCTCACACCCTGACATACTCACTCTCACACCCTGACACACTCACTCTCACACCCTGACACACTCACTCTCACACCCTGACATACTCACTCTCACACCCTGACACACTCACTCTCACACCCTGACACACTCACTCTCACACCCTGATACTCACTCTCACACCCTGACATACTCACTCTCACACCCTGACATACTCACTCTCACACCCTGACACATTCACTCTCACACCCTGACACACTCACATTCACAAACACACACTCTTATATACTGACACACTCACTCTTATATACTGACACACTCACTCTCTCACACCCTGACATACTCACTCTCACACACACTCACTCTGACACCCTGACACACACACTCTTATATACTGACACACACACTCTCACACCCTGACACACTCACTCTCACACCCTGACATACTCACTCTCACACACACTCACTCTGACACCCTGACACACACACTCTTATATACTGACACACTCACTCTCACACCCTGACACACACACTCTCACACCCTGACACACACACTCTCACACACACTCACTCTCACACCCTGACACACACACTCTCACACCCTGACACACTCACTCTCACACCCTGACACACTCACTCTCACACACTGACACACTCACTCTCACACCCTGACACACACACTCTTATATACTGACACACTCACTCTCACATCCTGACACACTCACTCTCACACCCTGACACACACACTCTTATATACTGACACACTCACTCTTATATACTGACACACTCACTCTCACATCCTGACACACTCACTCTCACATCCTGACACACTCACTCTCATATACTGACACACTCACTCTCACATTCTGACACAGTCACTCTCACACCCTGACACACTCACTCCTATATACTGACACACTCACTCTCACACCCTGACACACTCACTCTAACACCCTGACACACTCAC
Source organism: Pristiophorus japonicus (assembly GCF_044704955.1). NCBI lineage: Eukaryota > Metazoa > Chordata > Chondrichthyes > Pristiophoridae > Pristiophorus > Pristiophorus japonicus. The sequence goes on from NW_027251113.1 coordinate 182,749, forward strand.
TCTCACACCCTGACACACTCACTCTCACACCCTGACACACTCACTCTCATATACTGACACACTCACTCTCACACCCTGACACACACACTCTCATATGCTGACACACACACTCTCACACCCTGACACACACACTCTTATATACTGACACACTCACTCTCACACACTGACACACACACTCTCACACCCTGACACACTCACTCACACACCCTGACACACACACTCTTATATACTGACACACACACTCTCACACCCTGACACACTCACTCTTATATACTGACACACTCACTCTCACACCCTGACACACACACTCTCATATACTGACACACTCACTCTCACACCCTGACACACACACTATCATATACTGACACACACACTCTCATATACTGACACACTCACTCCTATATACTGACACACTCACTCTCTCACACCCTGACACACACACACTCATATACTGACTCACTCACTCGCTCACACCCTGACACACTCACTCTCATATACTGACACACTCACTCTCTCACACCCTGACACACTCGCTCTCATATACTGACACACTCACTCTCTCACACCCTGACACACTCACTCTCTCACACCCTGACACACACACTCTCACACACACTCACTCTCTCACACCCTGACACACTCACTCTCACACCCTGACACACACACTCTCATATACTGACTCACTCACTCTCACACCCTGACACACTCACTCTCATATACTGACTCACTCACTCTCACACCCTGACACACTCACTCCTATATACTGACACACTCACTCTCACACCCTGACACACTCACTCTCATATACTGACACACTCACTCTCTCACACCCTGACACACACACTCTCACACACACTCACACCCTGACACACACACACTTATATACTGACACACTCACTCTCTCACACCCTGACACATTCACTCTCACACACACTCACTCACTCACACCCTGACACATTCACTCACACACACTCACTCACACCCTGACACACACACTCTCACATACTGACACACACACTCTCACACCCTGACACACTCACTCTCACACCCTGACACACTCACTCTCTCACACCCTGACACACTCACTCTCTCACACTCACTCACTCACACACACCCTGACACATTCACTCACACACACTCACTCACACCCTGACACACTCACTCTCATATACTGACTCACTCACTCTCACACCCTGACACACTCACTCCTATATACTGACACACTCACTCTCACACCCTGACACACACACTCTCACATACTGACACACTCACTCTCACACCCTGGCACACTCACTCTCACACCCCGACACACTCACTCTCACACCCTGACACACTCACTCTCACACCCTGACACACTTACTCTCACACCCTGACACACTCACTCTCACACCCTGACACCCTCACTCTCACACCCTCACTCTCACACCCTGACACCCTCACACCCTCACTCTCACACACTGACACACTCACTCTCACACCCTGACACACTCACTCTCACACCCTGACACACTCACTCTCACACCCTGACACACTCACTCTCACACCCTGACACACTCACTCTCACGCCCTCACTCTCACACCCTGACACACTCACTCTCACACCCTGACACCCTCACTCTCACACCCTGACACCCTGACACACTCACTCTCACACCCTGACACACTCACTCTCACACCCTGACACACACACTCTCACACCCTGACACACACACTCTCACATACTGACACACTCACTCTCACACCCTGACACACTCACTCTCACACCCTGACACACTCACTCACTCTCACACACTGACACACTCACACTCACTCTCTCACACCGACACACACACTCTCATATACTGACACACTTAATCTCACACCCTGACACACACACTCTCATATACTGACACACTCACTCTCACACCCTGACACACACACTCTCACACCCTGACACACACACTCTCACACCCTGACACACACACTCTCACACCCTGACACACACACTCTCACACCCTGACACACACACTCTCACACCCTGACACACACACACTCACACCCTGACACACACACACTCACACCCTGACACACACACACTCTCATATACTGACTCACTCACTCTCACACCCTGACACACTCACTCTCACAACCCTGACACACTCACTCTCACACCCTGACACACTCACTCTCACACCCTGACACACTCACTCTCACACCCTGACACACTCACTCTCACACCCTGACACACACACTCTCATATACTGACACACACTCACTCTCACACACACTCACTCTCTCACACCCTGACACACACTCTCATATACTGACACACTCACACTCTCACACCCTGACACACTCACTCTCATATACTGACACACACTCACTCTCACACCCTGACACACTCACTCTCATACCCTGACACACTCACTCTCACACACTGACACACTCACTCTCACACCCTGACACACTCACTCTCATATACTGACACACTCACTCTCACACCCTGACACGCACACTCTCACACCCTGACACGCACACACTCACACCCTGACACGCACACTCTCACACGCTGACACACACACTCTCACACGCTCACTCTCACACCCTGACACACACACTCTCATATACTGACACACTCACTCTCACACCCTGACACACTCACTCTCACACCCTGACACACTCACTCTCACAACCTGACACACTCACTCTCACACCCTGACACACTCACTCTCACACCCTGACACACTCACTCTCACACCCTGACACACTCACTCTCACACCCTGACACACTCACTCTCACATACTGACACACTCACTCTCACATACTGACACACTCACTCTCACACCCTGACACACTCACTCTCACACCCTGACACACTCACTCTCACACCCTGACACACTCACTCTCACACCCTGACACACTCACTCTCACACCCTGACACACACACTCTCATATACTGGCACACACACTCTCACACCCTGACACACTTACTCTCATATACTGACACACTCACTCGCACACACTCACTCTCACACCCTGACTCACTCTCATATACTGACACACTCACTCTCACACCCTGACACACTCACTCTCACACACTCACTCTCACACCCTGGCACACACACTCTCATATACTGACTCACTCACTCTCATATACTGACACACTCACACTCTCACCCTGACACACACACTCTCATATACTGGCACACACTCACTCTCACACACACTCACTCTCACCCTGACACACACACTCTCATACACTGACATACTCACACTCTCACACCCTGACACACTCACTCTCATATACTGACACACACACTCTCACACCCTGACACACACACTCTCACACCCTGACACACTACACACTCTCACACCCTGACACACACACACTCTCACACCCTGACACACACACACTCACACCCTGACACACACACACTCTCACACCCTGACACACACACACTCTCACACCCTGACACACACACACTCTCACACCCTGACACACACACACTCTCACACCCTGACACACACACTCTCACACCCTGACACACACACTCTCACACCCTGACACACACACTCTCACACCCTGACACACACACTCTCACACCCTGACACACACACTCTCACACCCTGACACACACACTCTCACACCCTGACACACTCACTCTCACACCCTGACACACTCACTCTCACACCCTGACACGCTCACTCTCACACCCTGACACGCTCACTCTCACACCCTGACACGCTCACTCTCACACCCTGACACGCTCACTCTCACACCCTGACACGCTCACTCTCACACCCTGACACGCTCACTCTCACACCCTGACACGCTCACTCTCACACCCTGACACGCTCACTCTCACACCCTGACACGCTCACACTCTCACACCCTGACACACACACTCTCACACCCTGACACACTCACTCTCTCACACCCTGACACACACACTCATATACTGACACACACACTCTCATATACTGACACACTCACACTCTCACACCCTGACACACTCACTCTCATATACTGACACACTCACACTCTCACACCCTGACACACTCACTCTCACACCCTGACACACTCACTCTCACACCCTGACACACTCACTCTCATATACTGACTCACTCACTCTCATATACTGACTCACTCACTCTCACACCCTGACACACTCACTCTCACACCCTGACACACTCACTCTCACACCCTGACACACTCACTCTCACACCCTGACACACTCACTCTCACACCCTGACACACACACTCTCACACCCTGACACACACACTCTCATATACTGACACACTCACTCTCACACACTCACTCACTCTCACACCCTGGCACACACACTCTCATATACTGACTCCTCACTCACTTTCATATACTGACTCACTCACCCTCTCACACACACTCACTCTCACACCCTGACACACTCACTCTCATATACTGACAGACTCACTCTCTCACACCCTGACACACTCTCACTCATATACTGACACACACACTCTCTCACACCCTGACACACTCACTCTCATATACTGACACACACACTCTCTCACACCCTGACACACACACTCTCATATACTGACACACACTCACTCTCACACACACTCACTCTCTCACACCCTGACACACACTCTCATATACTGAAACACACTCACTCTCACACACACTCACTCTCTCACACCCTGACACACACTCTCATATACTGACACACTCACACACACACACACACTCTCTCACACCCTGACACACACACTCTCATATACTGACACACTCACACCTGACACACACACTCTCATATACTGACACACTCACTCTCATATACTGACACACACACACTCTCACACCCTGACACACTCACACTCTCACACCCTGACACACACACTCTCATATACTGACACACTCACACCTGACACACACACTCTCATATACTGACACATTCACTCTCATATACTGACACACTCACTCTCTCACACCCTGACACACTCACACTCTCACACCCTGACACTCTCACACCCTGACACTCTCACTCTCTCACACCCTGAACCACACACTCTCTCTCTCACACACACACACACACACACTCACACCCTGACACACTCACTCTCACACTCACACTCACACTCACACTCACACTCACACTCACACTCACACTCACACTCACACTCACACTCTCACACCCTGACACACTCATACACTGACACACTCACACTCTCACACCCTGACACACTCACACCCTGACACACTCACACCCTGACACACTCACACTCCCATATCCTGACACTCACACCCTGACACTCACACTCTGACACTCACACTCTGACACTCACACTCTGACACTCACACTCTGACACTCACACTCTGACACACCCTGACACACTCACACTTTCACACCCTGACACACTAACACTTTCACACCCTGACACACTCACACTCTCACACCCTGACACACTCACACTCACACTCACACTCTCACACCCTGACACACTCATACACTGACACACTCATACACTGACACACCCTGACACACTCACACTCACACTCACACTCACACTCTCACACCCTGACACACTCATACACTGACACACTCACACTCTCACACCCTGACACACTCACACCCTGACACACTCACACCCTGACACACTCACACCCTGACACACTCACACTCACACTCTGACACTCACACTCTGACACTCACACTCTGACACTCACACTCTGACACACTCACACTTTCACACCCTGACACACTAACACTTTCACACCCTGACACACTCACACTCTCACACCCTGACACACTCACACTCTCACACCCTGACACACTCACACTCACACTCTCACACCCTGACACACTCACACTCACACTCACACTCTCACACCCTGACACACTCATACACTGACACACTCATACACTGACACACTCATACACTGACACACTCACACTCTCACACCCTGACACACTCATACACTGACACACTGACACACCCTGACACACACACTCTCACACCCTGACACACACACTCTCACACCCTGAACCACACTCACTCTCATATACTGACACACACACTCTCATACCCTGACACACTCACACCCTGACACACTCACCCCTGACACACTCACACCCTGACACACTCACACCCTGACACACTCACACCCTGACACACTAACACTCTCACACCCTGACACACTCACACTCCCATATCCTGACACTCACACCCTGACACTCACACTCTGACACTCACACTCTGACACTCACACTCTGACACTCACACTCTGACACTCACACTCTGACACTCACACTCTGACACTCACACTCTGACACTCACACTCTGACACTCACACTCACACTCTGACACTCACACTCTCACACCCTGACACACTAACACTCTCACACCCTGACACACTCACACTCACACTCACACTCACACTCTCACACCCTGACACACTCATACACTGACACACTCATACACTGACACACTCACACTCTCACACCCTAACACACTCACACCCTGACACACTCACACCCTGACACACTCACACCCTGACACACTCACACTCCCATATCCTGACACTCACACCCTGACACTCACACTCTGACACTCACACTCTGACACTCACACTCTGACACACCCTGACACACTCACACTTTCACACCCTGACACACTAACACTTTCACACCCTGACACACTCACACTCTCACACCCTGACACACTCACACTCACACTCACACTCTCACACCCTGACACACTCACACTCTCACACCCCGACACACTCATACACTGACACACTGACACACCCTGACACACACACTCTCACACCCTGACACACACACTCTCACACCCTGACACACACACTCTCACACCCTGACACACTCACACACACCTCACACCCTGACACACACACTCTCACACCCTGACACACACACTCTCACACCCTGACACACACACTCTCACACCCTGACACACACACTCTCACACACACGCACAAACACTCTCACGCACACACATTCACAAACACACTCACACACACTCACGCACTCACAAATACTCTCACACACTCACAAATACTCTCACACACTCACACAAACACTCTCACACTCATGCTCACACACACTCCCCCCCACACACTCACACACACGCGGTCTCACACCCTCACATACACACACACACTCTCACACACGCACTCTCACACCACTCATACACACAACCACTCATACACAACCACTCACACACAACCACTCACACACAACCACTCACACACAACCACTCTCACACAACCACTCTCACACTCTGACACACACACTCTGACACACACACTCTGACACACACACTCTGACACACACATTCTGACACACACTCACTCACACACAGACACACTCACACACAGACACACTCACACACCCACATACACACAAAATCACACACATACACTCCCACACACACACTCCTCACACACAAGCACACACACACACCCACACACACTCCCCCCCCCCCACATACAAACGCACACACACTCCCCACACACACACAAAGCCACAAACAGCCACACACTCACTCACACACACATACACACTCCCCACACACACACACACACACTCTCTCTCAAAGTGTTCAAGCAGTAATGCCAACGTCCTAGAATCAAAGATTCACCAGCGGGATCCTGTAAGAGATAGAACCAGAGTTACAATATTTCATCCACAGATTTCTCAGATCTAATATTTGTCCAGTTTACCAGAACAGACAGAGACATAGACCGACACAGATATATAGTGAGAGAGAGATGCAGATATATACTGAGAGAGACAGATATATACTGAGAGAGAGAGAGATATATATACTGAGAGAGAGAGAGAGAGAGAGACAGATATATACTGAGAGAGAGAGAGATACTGAGAGAGAGTGACAGATATATACTGAGAGAGATAGACAGATATATACTGAGAGAGAGACAGATATATGCTGAGAGAGAGAGACAGATATATGCTGAGAGAGAGACAGATATATGCTGAGAGAGAGAGAGACAGATATATACTGAGAGAGAGAGAGACAGATATATACTGAGAGAGACAGATATGTACTGAGAGAGACACACAGATATATACTGAGAGAGAGAGAGACAGATATATACTGAGAGAGAGACACAGATATATACTGAGAGAGAGAGAGACAGATATATACTGAGAGAGAGAGAGACAGATATATACTGAGAGAGACAGATATATACTGAGAGAGACAGATATGTACTGAGAGAGAGACACAGATATATATTGAGAGAGATCCACAGATATATACTGAGAGAGAGAGAGAGAGAGAGAGAGAAAGATGTATACTGCGAGAGAGAGAGAGAGAGAAAGATGTATACTGGGAGAGAGAGAGACAGATATATACTGAGAGAGAGAGAGACAGATATATACTGAGAGAGACGGACAGATATATACTGAGAGAGAGACAGATATATACTGAGAGAGAGAGAGAGACAGATATATACTGAGAGAGAGAGACACAGATATATACTGAGAGAGAGACAGATATATACTGAGAGAGAGAGACACAGATATATACTGAGAGAGAGACAGATATATACTGAGAGAGAGACAGATATATACTGAGAGAGAGAGAGAGAGAGATAGATATATACTGAGAGAAAGAGAGAGAGAGATATATACTGAGAGAGAGAGAGAGAGAGAGAGAGATATATACTGAGAGAAGACAGATATATACTGAGAGAGAGAGATATATATACTGAGAGAGAGAGAGACAGATATATACTGAGACAAAGAGAGACAGATATATACTGAGAGAGAGAGACAGATATATACTGAGAGAGAGACAGATATATACTGAGAGAGAGAGACAGATATATACTGAGAGAGACAGATATATACTGAGAGAGAGACAGATATATACTGAGAGAGAGAGACAGATATATGCTGAGAGAGAGACAGATATATACTGAGAGAGAGAGAGACAGATATATACTGAGAGAGAGACAGATATATACTGAGAGAGAGAGATATATACAGAGAGAGAGACAGATATATACTGAGAGAGAGACAGATATATACTGAGAGAGAGAGACAGATATATACTGAGAGAGAGACAGATATGTACTGAGAGAGAGAGACAGATATATACTGAGAGAGAGAGAGACAGATATATACTGAGAGAGAGACAGATATATACTGAGAGAGAGAGACAGATATATACTGAGAGAGAGAGAGACAGATATATACTGAGAGAGAGACAGATATATACTGAGAGAGAGACAGATATATACTGAGAGAGAGACAGATATATACTGAGAGAGAGACAGATATATACTGAGAGAGAGAGATATATATACTGAGAGAGAGAGAGACAGATATATGCTGAGAGAGAGACAGATATATGCTGAGAGAGAGACAGATATATACTGAGAGAGAGACAGATATATACTGAGAGAGAGACAGATATATACTGAGAGAGAGAGAGACAGATATATACTGAGAGAGAGAGAGACAGATATATACTGAGAGAGAGACAGATATATACTGAGAGAGAGAAAGATATATACTGAGAGAGAGACAGATATATGCTGAGAGAGAGAGACAGATATATGCTGAGAGAGAGAGAGACAGATATATACTGAGAGAGACAGATATATACTGAGAGAGAGACAGATATATACTGAGAGAGAGACAGATATATACTGAGAGAGAGAGACAGATATATACTGAGAGAGAGAGACAGATATATACTGAGAGAGAGAGAGACAGATATATGCTGAGAGAGAGACAGATATATATACTGAGAGAGAGAGATATATATACTGAGAGAGAGAGAGACAGATATATACTGAGAGAGAGAGAGACAGATATATGCTGAGAGAGAGAGAGACAGATATATAGTGAGAGAGAGAGACAGATATATACTGAGAGAGAGACAGATATATACTGAGAGAGAGACAGATATATACTGAGAGAGAGAGAGACAGATATATACTGAGAGAGAGACAGATATATACTGAGAGAGACAGATATATACTGAGAGAGAGACAGATATATACTGAGAGAGAGACAGATATATACTGAGAGAGAGACAGATATATACTGAGAGAGAGAGACAGATCTGTACTGAGAGAGAGAGACAGATATATACTGAGAGAGAGACAGATATAAACTGAGAGAGAGAGACAGATATATACTGAGAGAGAGACAGATATATACTGAGAGAGAGACAGATATATACTGAGAGAGAGACAGATATATACTGAGAGAGAGAGACAGATATATGCTGAGAGAGACAGATATATACTGAGAGAGAGAGATATATATACTGAGAGAGAGAGAGACAGATATATACTGAGAGAGAGAGACAGATATATACTGAGAGAGAGAGACAGATATATGCTGAGAGAGAGAGAGACAGATATATACTGAGAGAGACAGATATATACTGAGAGAGAGAGATATATATATACTGAGAGAGAGAGAGACAGATATATACTGAGAGAGAGAGACAGATATATACTGAGAGAGAGAGACAGATATATGCTGAGAGAGAGACAGATATATACTGAGAGAGAGAGAGACAGATATATACTGAGAGAGAGACAGATATATACTGAGAGAGAGAGACAGATATATAGTGAGAGAGAGACAGATATATAGTGAGAGAGAGACAGATATATACTGAGAGAGACAGATATATACTGAGAGAGAGATAGATATATACTGAGAGAGAGACAGATATATACTGAGAGAGAGACAGATATATACTGAGAGAGAGAGACAGATATATACTGAGAGAGAGAGACAGATATATACTGAGAGAGAGAGACAGATATATACTGAGAGAGAGACAGATATATACTGAGAGAGAGACAGATATATACTGAGAGAGAGACAGATATATACTGAGAGAGAGACAGATATATACTGAGAGAGAGACAGATATATACTGAGAGAGAGACAGATATATACTGAGAGAGAGACAGATATATACTGAGAGAGAGAGACATATATATACTGAGAGAGAGAGACATATATATACTGAGAGAGAGAGACATATATATACTGAGAGAGAGAGAGAGACAGATATATACTGAGAGAGAGACAGATATATACTGAGAAAGAGATAGATATATACTGAGAGAGACAGATATATACTGAGAGAGAGACAGATATATACTGAGAGAGAGACAGATATATACTGAGAGAGAGACAGATATATACTGAGAGAGAGACAGATATAAACTGAGAGAGAGACAGATATAAACTGAGAGAGAGAGACAGATATATACTGAGAGAGAGAGACAGATATATACTGAGAGAGAGACAGATATATACTGAGAGGATAGAGACAGATGTATACTGGGAGAGAGAGAGACATATATATACTGAGAGAGAGAGACAGATATATACTGAGAGAGAGACAGATATATACTGAGAGAGAGACAGATATATACTGAGAGAGAGACAGATATATACTGAGAGAGAGACAGATATATACTGAGAGAGAGAGACAGATATATAGTGAGAGAGAGAGAGAGCGAGCCAGATATATACTGAGAGAGAGACAGATATATACTGAGAGAGTTGGAGAGACAGATATATACTGAGAGAGTTGGAGAGACAGATATATACTGAGAGAGACAGATTTATACTGAGCGAGAGAGACAGATATATACTGAGAGAGAGACAGATATATACTGAGAGAGAGACAGATATATACTGAGAGAGAGAGAGAGAGAGAGAGGTAGATATATACTGAGCAAGAGAGACAGATATATACTGAGAGAGAGACACACAGATACTTACTGAGAGAGAGAGACAGATATATACTGAGAGAGAGAGAGAGACAGATATATACTGAGAGACAGACAGATATATACTGAGAGAGAGAGACAGATGTATACTGGGAGAGAGAGAGACAGATATATACTGAGAGAGAGAGTGACAGATATATACTGAGAGAGAGAGTGACAGATATATACTGAGAGAGAGAGACAGATATGTACTGAGAGAGAGAGACAGATATATACTGAGAGAGAGAGAGAGAGACAGATATATGCTGAGACAGATATATACTGAGAGAGAGACTCAGATATATACTGAGAGAGACAGATATATACCGAGAGAGAGAGAGACAGATATATACTGAGAGAGAGACAGATCTGCACTGAGAGAGAGTCACAGATAAATACTGAGAGAGAGAGGCAGATATATACTGAGAGAGAGAGAGACAGATATATACTGAGAGAGAGAGGGAGACAGATATATACTGAGAGAGAGAGGGAGACAGATATATACTGAGAGAGACAGATTTATACTGAGCGAGAGAGACAGATATATACTGAGAGAGAGAGACAGATATAAACTGAGAGAGAGAGACAGATATAAACTGAGAGAGAGACAGATATATACTGAGAGAGAGACAGATATATACTGAGAGAGAGACAGATATATACTGAGAGAGAGAGAGAGAGAGATATATACTGAGAGAGAGAGAGAGAGAGAGAGAGAGAGGTAGATATATACTGAGCAAGAGAGACAGATATATACTGAGAGAGAGACACACAGATATATACTGAGAGAGAGAGACAGATATATACTGAGAGAGAGACAGATATATACTGAGAGAGAGACAGATGTATACTGGGAGAGAGAGACAGACAGATGTATACTGGGAGAGAGAGAGACAGATGTATACTGAGAGAGAGAGACAGATATATACTGAGAGAGAGAGTGACAGATATATACTGAGAGAGAGAGTGACAGATATATACTGAGAGAGAGTGTGACAGATATATACTGAGAGAGAGAGACAGATATGTACTGAGAGAGAGAGACACAGATATATACTGAGAGAGAGAGAGAGACAGATATATACTGAGAGAGAGACACTTATATACAGAGAGAGAGACACTTATATACAGAGAGAGAGACACTTATATACAGAGAGAGAGACACTTATATACAGAGAGAGAGACACTTATATACAGAGAGAGAGACAGATATATACAGAGAGAGAGACACTTATATACAGAGAGAGAGACACTTATATACAGAGAGAGAGAGACACTTATATACAGAGAGAGAGAGACACTTATATACAGAGAGAGAGACACTTATATACAGAGAGAGAGACACTTATATACAGAGAGAGACACTTATATACAGAGAGAGAGACACATATACAGAGAGTGAGAGAGAGAGACAGATATATACTGAGAGGGAGAGAGACAGACATATACTGAGAGGTAGAGAGATAGATATATACTGAGAGAAAGTGAGATATATACTGAGAGAGAGAGAGAGAGACAGATATATACTGAGAGAGAGAGAGAGACATATATACTGAGAGAGAGAGAGACAGATATATACTGAGACAGAGAGAGACAGATATATACTGAGCGAGAGACAGATATATACTGAGAGAGAGAGAGAGACAGATGTATACTGGGAGAGAGAGAAACAGATATATACTGAGAGAGAGACAGATGTATACTGGGAGAGAGAGAAACAGATATATACTGAGAGAGAGAGACAGATATATACTGAGAGAGAGAGACAGATATATACTGAGAGAGAGAGAGACAGATATGTACTGAGAGAGAGAGAGACAGATATATACTGAGAGAGACAGATATGTACTGAGAGAGACAGATGTATACTGGGAGAGAGAGAAACAGATATATACTGAGAGAGAGACAGATGTATACTGGGAGAGGGAGAAACAGATATATACTGAGAGAGAGAGACCGATATATACTGAGAGAGAGAGAGACAGATATGTACTGAGAGAGAGAGAGACAGATATGTACTGAGAGAGAGAGAGAGAGACCGATATATACTGAGAGAGAGAGACAGATATATACTGAGAGAGAGAGAGACAGATATGTACTGAGAGAGAGAGTGAGACAGATATGTACTGAGAGAGAGAGAGACAGATATATACTGAGAGAGACAGATATATACTGAGAGAGAGACAGATATATACTGAGAGAGAGAGAGAGACAGATGTATACTGGGAGAAAGAGAGACATCTATATACTGAGAGAGAGAGAGAGACAGATATATACTGAGAGAGAGAGACAGATATATACTGAGAGAATGAGACAGATATATGCTGAGAGAGAGAGAGATAGATATATACTGAGAGAAAGTGAGATATATACTGAGAGAGAGAGAGAGAGAGACAGATATATACTGAGAGAGAGAGAGACATATATACTGAGAGAGAGAGAGACAGATATATAATGAGACAGAGAGAGACAGATATATACTTAGCGAGAGACAGATATATACTGAGAGAGAGAGAGAGAGACAGATGTATACTGGGAGAGAGAGAAACAGATATATACGGAGAGAGAGACAGATGTATACTGGGAGCGAGAGAGACAGATATATACTGAGAGAGAGAGACAGATATGTACTGAGAGAGAGAGACAGATATGTACTGAGAGAGAGAGAGACAGATATGTACTGAGAGAGAGAGACAGATATGTACTGAGAGAGAGAGAGACAGATATGTACTGAGAGAGAGAGACAGATATATACTGAGAGAGAGACAGATATAAACTGAGAGAGAGAGACAGATATATACTGAGACAGAGAGACAGATCTGTACTGAGAGAGAGACAGATATATACTGAAAGAGAGACAGATATATACTGAGAGAGAGAGAGAGAGACACAGATATATACTGAGAGAGAGAGACAGATATATACCGAGAGAGAGACACAGATATATACTGAGAGAGAGAGAGACAGATATATACTGAGAGAGAGAGAGAGACAGATGTATACTGGGAGAAAGAGAGACATCTATATACTGAGCGAGAGACAGATATATACTGAGAGAGAGAGAGACAGATATATACTGAGAGTGAGAGAGACAAATATATACTGAGAGAGAGGGACAGATATGTACTGAGAGAGAGACAGATATATACTGAGAGAGAGAGACAGATATATACTGAGAGAGAGAGACAGATATATACTGAGAGAGAGAGTGAGATATATACTGAGAGAGAGAGACAGATATATACTGAGAGAGAGAGAGACAGAGACAGATATATACTGAGAGAGAGAGACAGGTATATACTGAGAGTGAGAGAGACAGATATATACTGAGAGAGAGAGACAGGTATATACTGAGAGAGAGACAGATATATACTGAGAGAGAGAGAGAGAGAGAGAGACAGATATATACTGAGAGAGAGACAGATATATACTGAGAGAGAGAGATAGATATATACTGAGAGATGGTGACAGATATATACTGAGAGAGACAGATGTATACTGAGAGAGAGAGACAGGTATATACTGAGAGAGAGAGACAGGTATATACTGAGAGAGAGAGTGAGATATATACTGAGAGAGAGAGTGAGATATATACTGAGAGAGAGAGTGAGATATATACTGAGAGAGAGAGACAGAGACCGATATATACTGAGAGAGAGACAGATATATACTGAGAGAGAGAGAGACAGATATATACTGAGAGAGAGACAGATATATACTGAGAGAGAGAGAGACAGATATATACTGAGAGTGAGAGAGAGAGAGACAGATATGTACTGAGAGAGAGACACAATATATACTGAGAGAGAGAGACAGATATATACTGAGTGAGAGAGACAGATATATACTGAGAGAGAGAGACAGGTATATACTGAGAGAGAGAGACATATATATACTGAGAGAGGGAGACAGATATATGCTGAGAGAGAGAGAGAGAGACAAATATATACTGAGAGAGAGAGACAGATATATACTGAGAGAGAGAGACAGATATATACTGAGAGATGGTGACAGATATATACTGAGAGAGACAGATGTATACTGAGTGAGAGAGAGGGACAGATATATACAGAGAGAGAGAGACAGATATGTACTGAGAGATGGTGACAGATATATACTGAGAGAGACAGATGTATACTGAGTGAGAGAGAGAGACAGATATATACTGAGAGAGAGAGACAGATATATACTGAGAGATGGTGACAGATATATACTGAGAGAGACAGATGTATACTGAGTGAGAGAGACAGATATATACTGAGAGAGAGAGACAGATATATACTGAGAGAGAGAGAGACACAGATATATACTGAGAGAGAGAGACAGATATATACTGAGAGAGAGAGAGACAGAGACCGATATATACTGAGAGAGAGACGGGTATATACTGAGAGAGACAGATGTATACTGAGTGAGAGAGACAGATATATACTGAGAGAGAGAGACAGGTATATACTGAGAGAGAGAGACAGATATATACTGAGAGATGGTGACAGATATGTACTGAGAGAGAGAGACAGATATATACTGAGAGAGAGAGAGAGACAGATATATACTGAGAGAGAGAGACAGATACTGACTGAGAGAGACAGATACTGACTGAGAAAGAGAGAGACAGATATATACTGAGAGAGACACAGACAGATACTGAGAGAGAGAGAGATAGATATATACTGAGAGAGAGAAAGACAGATATATACTGAGAGAAAGACAGATATATACTGAGAGAGAGAGACAGATATATATTGAGAGAGAGAGACAGATGTATACTGAGAGAGAGAGACAGATGTATACTGAGAGAGACAGATATATACTGAGAGAGAGAGACAGATATATACTGAGAGAGAGAGACAGATATATACTGAGAGAGAGAGACAGATATATACTGAGAGATGGTGACAGATATATACTGAGAGAGACAGATGTATACTGAGTGAGAGAGAGGGACAGATATATACAGAGAGAGAGAGACAGATATGTACTGAGAGATGGTGACAGATATATACTGAGAGAGACAGATGTATACTGAGTGAGAGAGAGAGACAGATATATACTGAGAGAGAGAGACAGATATATACTGAGAGATGGTGACAGATATATACTGAGAGAGACAGATGTATACTGAGTGAGAGAGACAGATATATACTGAGAGAGAGAGACAGGTATATACTGAGAGAGAGAGAGACAGATATATACTGAGAGAGAGAGAGACAGATATATACTGAGAGAGAGAGACAGATCTGTACTGAGAGAGAGAGACAGATATATACTGAGAGAGAGACAGATATATACTGAGAGAGAGAGAGACACAGATATATACTGAGAGAGAGAGACAGATATATACTGAGAGAGAGAGAGACAGAGACCGATATATACTGAGAGAGAGACAGGTATATACTGAGAGAGACAGATGTATACTGAGTGAGAGAGACAGATATATACTGAGAGAGAGAGACAGGTATATACTGAGAGAGAGAAACATATATATACTGAGAGAGGGAGACAGATATATGCTGTGAGAGAGAGAGAGAGACAGATATATACTGAGAGAGAGAGACAGATATATACTGAGAGATGGTGACAGATATATACTGAGAGAGAGAGACAGATATATACTGAGAGAGAGAGAGAGACAGATATATACAGAGAGAGAGAGACAGATATGTACTGAGAGAGAGAAACAGATATATACTGAGAGAGAGAGAGAGAGACAGATATATACTGAGAGAGAGAGACAGATACTGACTGAGAGAGACAGATACTGACTGAGAAAGACAGATACTGACTGAGAAAGAGAGAGACAGATATATACTGAGAGAGACACAGACAGATACTGAGAGAGAGAGAAATAGATATATACTGAGAGAGAGAAAGACAGATATATACTGAGAGAAAGACAGATATATACTGAGAGAGAGAGACAGATATATATTGAGAGAGAGAGACAGATGTATACTGAGAGAGAGAGACAGATGTATACTGAGAGAGACAGATATATACTGAGAGAGAGAGACAGATATATACTGAGAGAGAGAGACAGATATATACTGAGAGAGAGAGACAGATATATACTGAGAGAGACAGATACTGACTGAGAGAGAGAGAGAGACAGATATATACTGAGAGAGAGAGAGAGACAGATATATACTGAGAGAGAGAGACAGATATATACTGAGAGAGACAGATACTGACAGAGAGAGAGAGAGACAGATATATACTGAGAGAAAGAGAGAGACAGATATATACTGAGAGAGAGAGACAGATATATACTGAGAGAGACAGATATATACTGAGAGAGAGAGAGACAGATATATACTGAGAGAGAGAAAGACAGTTATATACTGAGAGAGACGGGTATATACTGAGAGAGAGAGACGGGTATATACTGAGAGTGAGGCAGATATAGACTGAGAGAGAGAGACAGATATATAGTGAGAGAGAGACAGATATATACTGAGAGAGAGAGACAGATATATACTGAGAGAGAGACAGATATATACTGAGAGAGAGACAGATATATACTGAGAGAGAGACAGATATATACTGAGAGAGAGACAGATATATACTGAGAGAGAGAGACAGATATATACTGAGAGAGAGAGACAGATATATACTGAGAGAGAGACAGATATATACTGAGAGAGAGACAGATATATACTGAGAGAGAGAGAGACAGATATATACTGAGAGAGAGAGACAGATATATACTGAGAGTGAGAGACAGATATATACTGAGAGAGAGAGACAGATATATACTGAGAGAGAGACAGATATATACTGAGAGAGAGACAGATATATACTGAGAGAGAGACAGATATATACTGAGAGAGAGAGACAGATATATACTGAGAGAGAGAGACAGATATATACTGAGAGAGAGACAGATATATACTGAGAGAGAGAGAGACAGATATATACTGAGAGAGAGAGACAGATATATACTGAGAGAGAGAGACAGATATATACTGAGAGAGAGACAGATATATACTGAGAGAGAGACAGATATATACTGAGAGAGAGAGACGGGTATATACTGAGAGTGAGGCAGATATATACTGAGAAAGAGAAAGATATATACTGAGAGAGAGCGACAGAAGGTGACAGAGCGTGAGAGAAGGGGACAGAGAGAGAGGTGCAGAGAGGGGGAGAGTGAGCGAGCGAGACGGAGAGAGTGGAGCGGGATTTGGTGCCTTTGGGCTTTGGGAGATGGGCTGGGGTGGAGAGAGTTAGTTTTGCGAGTGAGGTAGGGAGTGGAAATTGGGCTGGGTTGGGGGCGGCGGGTATCGGGAGTGGGGTTGGGGGGATAGGGGGAGAGATTATCGGGAGTGGGTGGTAAGGATGGGGCAGGGGGAGGGTATGGGCGGTGAGGTGCGGGCAAAGTTGGGAATCGACGGGCGTGCCGGAGGGGCGGGGAGAGAGGTTCTGGTTAGTGAGACACGGGGAAGGTTGGTTTCGAGTTTCGGGGAGAGATAGCATCAGCTCACCGGTTCCTGTGAAAGCGCACTCCGTTGCCCTCGAAATCGAGGTTCTCCACGAGTTCGGTGGGGGAGGTGGGCTCAGAGTCGGGGGACTGGGCCCGGGAGTCGCGGTAGGCCCCAAACAGGCCCCTCCTTAAGCCCGGACCCCCGGTCAGGGCCTGGCGGCTATCCTCGGTCAGCATACCCCGGTTCCTCGTGGTCTCGTGCCTCCTCGGCCAGTTCCGGTCCCAGCTGCGGGGGTTGGGGGGCGGGGGGTGAGAAAGAGGAATCTTGGTTAAGGCGCTGCCTCACCCAGTCAAATAGCTGCCGGCCGGCCGTCTGCACCCCCGGCACTTACCAGAATTTCAGGATGATGCCGATCGCAGCCACGATGATCAGGATGGACACCGTCACTGTCACGTAGACCTGTGGGTCTGTCCCTGTAGGCCGACAGAACGAGGTTAGGGAGAGAGGGAACGTAGAGGCAGCTCTGTATTGTACCTGCCCCGGGAATGCTCGATACACTGGGTATAAAGTGGGGGTACACTGTCAGGGTAATGTAGAGGGAGCTCTGTATTGTACCTGCCCCGGGAGCACTCGATACACTGGGTATAAAGTGGGGGTACACTGTCAGGGTAATGTAGAGGGAGCTCTGTATTGTACCTGCCCCGGGAGCACTCGATACACTGGGTATAAAGTGGGGGTACACTGTCAGGGTAATGTAGAGGGAGCTCTGTATTGTACCTGCCCCGGGAGCACTCGATACACTGGGTATAAAGTGGGGGTACACTGTCAGGGTAATGTAGAGGGAGCTCTGTATTGTACCTGCCCCGGGAGCACTCGATACACTGGGTGTAAAGTGGGGGTACACTGTCAGGGTAATGTAGAGGGAGCTCTGTATTGTACCTGCCCCGGGAGCACTCGATACACTGGGTGTAAAGTGGGGGTACACTGTCAGGGTAATGTAGAGGGAGCTCTGTATTGTACCTGCCCCGGGAGCACTCGATACACTGGGTATAAAGTGGGGGTACACTGTCAGGGTAATGTAGAGGGAGCTCTGTATTGTACCTGCCCCGGGAGCACTCGATACACTGGGTATAAAGTGGGGGTACACTGTCAGGGTAATGTCGAGGGAGCTCTGTATTGTACCTGCCCCGGGAGCACTCGATACACTGGGTATAAAGTGGGGGTACACTGTCAGGGTAATGTAGAGGGAGCTCTGTATTGTACCTGCCCCGGGAGCACTCGATACACTGGGTATAAAGTGGGGGTACACTGTCAGGGTAATGTAGGGGGAGCTCTGTATTGTACCTGCCCCGGGAGCACTCGATACACTGGGTATAAAGTGGGGGTACACTGTCAGGGTAATGTAGAGGGAGCTCTGTATTGTACCTGCCCCGGGAGCACTCGATACACTGGGTATAAAGTGGGGGTACACTGTCGGGGTAATGTAGAGGGAGCTCTGTATTGTACCTGCCCCGGGAGCACTCGATACACTGGGTATAAAGTGGGGGTACACTGTCGGGGTAATGTAGAGAGAGCTCTGTATTGTACCTGCCCCGGGAGCACTCGATACACTGGGTATAAAGTGGGGGTACACTGTCGGGGTAATGTGGAGGGAGCTCTCTGTTGTAACGTGGATCAAATGCACC